>NW_011967241.1:1467426-1475362 GCF_000949405.1 Vollenhovia emeryi | reverse complement strand
AAAACTGATTTGAGATATTTTAGATTTAAAATCTACCATGTTTATTTCAATTTCAAGTTTTCAGATATCTTATTTTGGTATAATACTTTAAAATTAAAAACCATAAATTTTTCAATATGTTCTTCCTGACTTTATACAACCATAATATGACCGCATGAAGTCAGAAACGGGTTACGCTGCTCTGTACTTATATCTATTCATGTTTTCTCGTCAATAACTGAATTCGATGCGTGATGGCCGCGACGTAGTTGGAATCTTAATAAGATATTTTTATAGGTTTCCCCGCAAACAAAGATGACGATAATTCAAGACATCCTCGAAATTGCCGATAGTTCATTCGCATTCAACAATTTTAAACAAAAGTAGATTCTGACGCATATTTTTTATTAATAAAATTATAAAACACGGCCTTATGTATATATATTATACATGTTTATAACACTCAATAATTTATATTATTTAAGTGAATATACATAACGCAGTATTTAATGACATTATATATTAATATCCTGTTATCTTGAATAAAACATAGCAATTGTTTTATTAAAGTAATATAGCAGTTCTTATTGCAGTATAGTAAGGAAATTCACAATTACTTATATCATAAAAATATTAGTGGCAAAATGCTTCTAGTATAGGATTAAACCTTTATATGATCTTCTTCAAAGTGATATAATTTTGTCTTATCATATTATTAGATGAGAAACCTACACGTGATGCAAACTTTATTTTAGCTAAAATTGCGCGGGGCTCGCATTTATTCTTTAAAACGGCCACGTCAGAAATGGGAACGTTTCTCCTTCCTATCGCTATTGTTCGGCGCATGAAACGCAAACAGCGATTAGAGATCCGCTCTGACGTCAATGGCACCGCAAAGTGGCTGCTGCAACTAAAGCAACATCCACTCTGAAACGATCGTATACCTTGATAGCGTTGTGTCGTGCGATAACAGCACCCCGTTGTGCAGACGTCGATCGATAGGGGCACGCACATGTGCATGCTTTTCGACCGGTAGCGCGGAAACGACAAATTACAAACGTAAAAACAATAAAAAGTGGGAAAAAAACGCTGGGTACGGCCAACTGTGTGCACCGAAAGATAAATTAATCCTTCGAGATTGAACATGCACATGTTTGCTTTATTTATCTGTTTGTTTAATTAAGTTCCGTGTCACTGATCGTGAAACCCAGCGATATATTTTCGTTACAAAATGGCGCCGGATTTGTTGAATTAAGCCGGAGGAACTGTTAGCAGCCTCCTCGTAAAATATGGCTTGTTCGAAATGAATATTATTTATAATAATGCATCGCGCGCAGTACGAAGTTGATGGATTCAGGCGAAGTTTGTAGTCCCGTAAAGGAAGATGCCAAGAGAGCATGCATCAAATTCTACGAAGCGTACAATAACGGTTGATCTGCGTTCGAAGAGAAGAAAAGATAACTTCTTATCTCGGGGATATTTTTCTATGATAGTACGCTAGAGTGAATCTGAATTTTGAAACTTCGGAGAAAACATCTCGATATAAACTTTTGCAAACAGCATAACGGATCATTTCTATTACGTAAAAGTTGAATGATAATCTTAACAATATATTCTTTTCTATTATTATTGCTTAAACTTCGATATTACCGCTATTGATTAAAGGATAAAGTTGGCTGCTGTTACAGCTGCTTGTTAAATTCTGTATAACCAAAGTTGAATTCACCTAAATTTCTAAGTACTCAAACTTGACTTTATAATATTACTATTAGTCAGATTGAACTTTAATAATATTCCACAGCACGAAGACAGAAGTTGTTGCAGTGGAATCGTATATAACAATTACGGGCCCGGAAAATCATACAATATCTCGTCCCGTAGGGATACCTCGAGAAGTTTTATATAAAATTGCAAATTTATTTTTATTTGCATCGCGAAATTAAATTCCGACAATTACGGGATAATTCGAGCGGTTCTTCCCACTTTTACCATTTTCAAGTCCATCCAACGGTGCTGTTCCTGTGCTCTTATGTTGCGCTTATTAGTTGCTAAACCGAGTATTTCTGTAATTTCTTCTGCCGGGATTATCTCCCCAGGGCACTTTCTTTTTATTTAACGGGCATATGAGATAAGTTGCAGAGCCGCCAGTTTCGAGGCGATTTCAGCGTCGTAAAAGTAAAATGCCGATGCGCTAAAAAAGTAATTACTCGCAGTTATAGCTTCGGTGACTTTACGCCCTTTCAAACGGAAATGTCGAGCAGTACATGGACAATGTAATTATAATTTTGTACTTGACTCGATACAAATTACGTTTCTGTTTCGATTTATAACGAAAAAGGGCTCGTGTGTTGCGTGCATAAAAACTCACTCGCTGCATAAAATCACAGTGCTAAGTTAACCCAGTTTCCTTTGAAGTCACTACTCGGTAGAAATCTGGTGAGTGAATATTTCGCTCCCTGTGTGGTCAAAGGAAACAGCCGTGTCACTGTCCGATTAATTCCTGACGTTCAGTCATAGTCCCACGATAACACGTAGCCTCGAAGTCAGCCAGGGAGAATTTACGGTACAGTTAGAGTTACGCGATTTACTTTTGCGCTGACGAATCAGTTGTCGCACCTCCGAGGTTTCCGGTAATTATCGCACAACAGGAAGTTGTCGCGGGCTGCATTATCGTGCACGGGACGCATTACGTTTCGCACACTTCGGGAAACTCTGCGTCAGAATCTGCAAAACCGCGTTATGTCACCTCGGGACCACCAAATCAATAGAGCTGGCCGACTGGTGGCGGTTAACTATTTGGACTGCCGCAAGTTTGGATCCACGCTCGCGTAGGCGGATGTTGTGAGGCGCCGGTTGCAATCGTCGGGCAAAAGTTGACGCGCGTTGTACCCACGTAGTCGCGTAAAATTGATCGGAGACGCGCAGTTTTTACGTATGCATAATACCTGCAGCGGATTTTTCGCATAGCTCCTCGCAATTACATATTTGTAGTTACAAGCTGCGGAATCGTTTTTTTCCCCCTCCGCGGAACGATAAGCGAAAATCCTCGACTGCTGAGTGGATTATGTCGTAATCCTTCCGCGACATTCGAAAATCTGCCGCAGCGGCGTATTATCCTAGGTCCCTTTATCGTTCTGTTCGTAATTTTATATAGGAGCTCGTAATCCCCCTTTATCGCAGGTGATTAAGATCCTTATGTTTCACCTTTTTATTTCGTTCTCGCGATAATAAACTGCCACGCTTTGTAAAACTTTCGCGGCCGCAAATGTGCATTGGCATATTAGAGATTAGTCTTTAATCGTTTCAACGCGGCTTAATTATTTTGCACAATGAAAACCGAAAGTATTATTGTATAACGAAGAAATAAGTGTCGCATTAACTAGTGACTACGTGCGATATGTAAGAATTAACTAATACGCGTAACATATAATTCTCTGGCGACAGTAAACATTTCTTCATAGATTTCATGATTATCTGAAAGTCGCCGATCCTTTCAGCCAGTAATGAAAGTTATTGAAACGGTAAGCACTTTTGTAAATCGGGATTTAAAGTTTCACAGTTTTAAGGAGGATTTTAATATAATCCACCTCCGTTTATCTGAGAGAGAAAACGCGAGAGGGAAAGAATTATTTTTATTTTTTTTAAATCCATTTGCAGATTTGGGTAGAGATCGGATTCCGAGACGATTTGGAGGGTTGAAATTAGTTTCTAGAATGACGTCATTGCCCGAGCCCCATGCGAGAATATTTTGCTCCTCTGTTTTCGCGATATCAGTTATTCGCGGCACGAAGTTACGTATTTAAACGGCCGCAAACAGCTCCGAGGTTGCGTAGCTGTTGTAAAAATTCGGATGTGACGCTGCCGGAGAAAAATGGGTCGTACGAGTTCTGGATTTTCGTATAAGACTTGCTCTGTGTTTTATAAAAATATTCCGTCATTCTTGTTTACACTTGTATCGTGAAATTGCGAAATTCTCTACGCGCTGCTTGTGATAAATTATCTCTCGTCTGTGTCGTTTGATTAAACTTGGCTGTATAAAAGAAACGGAACATATTTTTCTAGATAAATTTTCATTTCCTGTATTTGTATCCTCTATAAGTTATAGCTACTTCGTCGCGCGAGATGCTATTGTTTCGAACTAAAATTTAGCTCACGTAAGAGTAAATAGGAAAGACGAGTTTACAACCCTCTAAAGTAATAATCGAAATGGTAATAGCGAGATTGCAATTACATTGGCGAATGCGAAATCGAGGCGTGTGCACCGAAAGCCACGGAGAATTATCAAAGCGTTTCAGCTGGTCCACCGGTGCGTCGACTAAGGTTCGACTAATAAGATTGCTGGAATACACTCAATGAGCAGTAACGAAGCAGCTTGGAACTGCTTCGGGGGAAATTGGCATAAATGGAACAGCGACTGCGAACCGACGCGTCCATTATTAAGCGCCTGTAATCAATATGCGCCTAGAGTACGTATTAAACTGGTGCATGAGAGGTTCAGAACAAGGATTAATTTGAGATTATGCCTGTGGTCTCTTAAAATGATTAAAGCAGACTATTTATTTATTAAACCGCTACCCCCCCCCCTCTCTCTCTCTTTCTCTGTTCAAATATTTTCCTCTACATGAAATTAAATTTTTTTTCTCGTTATCTTTTTGTTGAAACATTTTTTTGAAAACCTGATATCAAAAAGAAAAAAGAATCTTTTATACAGGATGTACTAAAACCACCGGATATCCTTTTAATCATAAATTCTTTAGAAACTTTCAAGACGAAAATTCTAATACGAAAATGTCGAGGCTATAATAGTTTTTAAATAATAAGCGATTACATTTCACAAATGACAGGCCTGAGATTTCGCGCGCTCAGGTACGGCGACACGACAAGTGATAAAGGTGTTCCTACGAATATCGCCCTTTTTAGCATAGCGACAACTTTCACAACAGACTCAACGATTCATTCTCGAATTAATTGTTCCTCTTGTTATCTTTAACCATTTCTTTTGTTAACTTTGTGTAACGTCTTATTAATAAAAGGCAGGGGTTCACTATGATGAGCATCTTGATCAGACTGATATCCTTCGATTTAGTCGATCTCCGATATTTTGCGTGAACTTGGAATTTTCAGTTAGATTCAATCTAGTCTCCCGCCTCTCTTTATCCTCAAGTTTTAAAAATAACCGGATCGTCGTCTTCCCAAATATTTTCTGTCCCGTTAAACGGTGACTTTGGTTCTCGCTCGCTCGCGAAACACATAGGAACACTTTTATCACTCGTCATGTCGCCGTGCCTGAGCGCGCGAAATCTCAGACCTGTCATTCGTGAAATATAATCGCTTATTATTTAAAAACTATCATAGCCTCGACATTGTTTTATTAGAATTTTCCTCTTGAAATTTTCTAAGGAATCTGCGATTCAAAGGATATCCGGTGGTTTTAGTACACCCTGTATGTAGAGAGAAAGATATATTAATTAGATATAAAAATATCGGAATTTATAATTTCATAAACAAATTGCAAATTATTTGTAACGCAATTTATTAATAAGTTTTAATTAATAGCGCAAAACTAGAATAATCAATGTTATTATGGGATGTTAAAATAAGAGCGAAGAAATGTTGTATCTCTCAAAATTAATGACACTACTAATTTCTTACTTCATAGAGTAACATAAATCATAGAATAACATTATCTACTGAAACTGTCTTTGATGTTCTCTATAGACATTCTCTATAGACTATAACGATAGACCTGATAGACAATGATATCCGATGTCGTGCGAATCGCTATTATCAAAATTGCGCCAGCAAGAACGTCTTCTCTTGAACTGGAGGAACTTCCCTTTATGGCGCACTCCGTCAAATTGCTCGTCGCGTGAAGTAAATCGAGCTCTCCGCGTCAACTACTGCTTTAGACTCATCTCCCTGCTTTTACACCGTTTACCATTCAGCGCTACTTGCGTTCATGTTCCATTTGTAGATCGGGCGGGCTCGCGGCGTGAATAGACAGACGCGCCTCTCGTTCGGCCATTTCTTATGAGAACAGGCATCTGTGCGAATTACTTTTTTTCGCACAGTCCGCAGAGGTTTCATTAATTCTCTAAAGCTTCAATTTCGTAACGTAACAACATGTGCATTGTAGCGTTCGAGTTCTTCCAGTCGCTTGAATAAACGAATATACGATTTAAAATTAATTTAAAACTACAATATCGGAAAAAATGTACTTTTTATGTAACGCACTGGTTTTTTTCTTTCTCAAAATAAAAATTGCAAGAACATTTTATATTATGCTTTTATATATAAATATATAGCTCTCTAATAATAAAATTTACTATTTCTGCAGTTAATTGTTTTACAAAGCAATTGCAATTTAATGCACACGGTTGCGACGTGTATGTTGTACAATCTACGCACTCACAAGTTGCATCAGTTTAATTCCAATTAATCAATGACTATCGAATGTCGTGCAATTGATCACCAGTGACAGGGCCAGAGGCCAATTGCGTAATTTGCTTACGGAAAGGGTTAATGTGCGTTTTGCATTGAACAGGAAAATGCGCGTAATCGCACGAAAATTCGATTAGCGAAGTTCCAGGATGCACGACGGCGATAACAGTTAATTGTGCGTTTCATTAGCGGACGCTGCCGTACGCATGTTGTTGCTAAAACGGCGAGCAGCCTGCCATTTTTGCTGCAATTCTGTGTCGGATACACCGGGACAAATTCACTTAAAAAGTTAAGTTTATTTCAGATTGATGTGAAAATCTATTTAGGTCCCGCGTAATCCGACTCGATATGCAATATCAATCAATTGATTTGGGCAACAAAAAAAAACTTGGTCAATATATTTTCATATTCGTTTTATTCGTTATAGAATTGATATTCTTGACAATATAACATAAATATTGTCGTGTAACATTCGAAATCGAATTAGCTGTCAAACATTTCGATGCGGTTCACTTATTGAATTTTTTTTCAACAGCACAAAATTGCTATTTAACTCCGACGACGTTAAATAGAATTAAGGTTCCACATAAATGACACTGAAATGCCCGCGTTTCGCGAAATAATATTTTTTGTCTCTCGTACAATCGGACTCTCGTGAATTTTTCATTCGTCCGTAATTATTTTACGTTGTTCGTACGACTTTTATACTTTATTTTACTATCGTCGCGCTGTAGCGTCTCATGAATACTTCTCGTCCGCAAAATAACGAAGTGATATTAATTTAGCTATCCATCATGAGCGTAAAAAAAGTTATTCGCCTGTAATAAAGTTCGTTACTTTATTTTCCGGCGTATACTTTAGCGAAGAGAGAAAACTCCGGAATATTATCTTCAACGTTATATTACCAAACTCTTCGATGTGCCAGTCGATGGCTTCAAATAAAGCTAAACTACCAAATTGAATAGAACGTGACGCAACGAACTCGCCGCTTTTATATAAGAGACTTTCTTTAAGAAATGCAATGTCGCGGAAAATATATGTCTAATCTTCGATGACGTATCTTGATGGAACGGCTCACGCTCTATCCATTTTACTTAACGCGAACGTTCGACGTGGAAGGTACGTCATTTTTTGATAAAATTAGTTCTCCAACTTCGCGATCAGAAAATTTAAAAAGATTCGCGCTCGTTTTAAAATACTTCGATGCGATGTTGCTAGAAGACAAATCACTTTTTTTTTCTTCACAAAATCTTTTAATCAAGAAAATGTCCGTTTGCGGAAAAGGGGTGAAAGATACGACGGTCAATTATCCAGAACTGTGACATATTTCGTTCTCGTTCTCGTGCCAGTCTCCTAACTGCTATGCACACGCGGCGCTACGTTCACGTTCGCACGTACAATCCTATCAGCACAGGTATGTGCGTACGCTCGTCTAGCACACAGGGACATTAACACAGCAACGTAGTGCCACGCCAAGTGACGTGACAGAACATAAACCATTGTGAACTACGATGGA
>NW_011967241.1:1426834-1465704 GCF_000949405.1 Vollenhovia emeryi | reverse complement strand
TGGCAAAAAACCATACGTTGTCATATTGATCCTTTGGTATCGCTTTTTTGTTTTAATTAAAATGTTGCAGTTTGAAATTAATTGCGTACAGGGAACGTATGGCGAAAAATGTTAGCGTTTATTTCAATATAGCAAATATAACGGTAAAAGGGGAAGTCTAATTTGTTATTAATAAATTCGTGTCGTTGCGCCATACTCGTGAAACTGGAGCACGTTAGAAATTCTTGTTAGATACCTGGTGGATTTTGTATTTGGTGATTTTATCATTAATAAATTATGCCTTGACACTCGAGACAGTTGATTTATGACTTGAGAATTTTGCTGTAGTAGACGAAATACGGTTATGAAGAACAAAAGTTGGATGATAACTGATTTATAGCCTCGCATCGATATCGGTACAAAGTCATAAATCTTGACTTCGCGCTTCCTTCCTCACATTTTGGCAGCACCTTTGTCTCTGTCAGGCCCTCATCAATGACTTAGCTCGAATGCTTTCTCCCCTCCGATGTTATTTCGTATCCGATCACAGTATCACAATACCTCCCTACTTTTTTCCGCCACACTCGCTTCTATGATTCATGCTCGCACGGAGCACAGCTACTTCATCGCGCTAACGTAATCTCTCGTTCCCTCGTGCGCGGGATCTGTGTATTATTTTTAGATGCTGAGCCCTCGGGATCCTTTCATTAATCCAGAAGCTTATGGGAAATTTTCACCTGTATATAATTGAAAGCTTATCGAAGTTAGCGTAGCAATTCGTGAACCTGATGCAATGTTTAGGAAACGTCCAGAAATAAACGTAACGTTTAAAAATAAACTATTAGAAATAAAAATCATATAATTCGTGCAATTGTGCAATTGTCTGTTGAATTTCTTTCAAAAGCATTGCAGTATCTATACATAAATATATAACCGTCCTCACTTTTATGGTGAAATAATAATAAAAAATATATGAAATTGCTTTTTATAAAATTATTATTCTTATTAAGCTGACAATTGTAAATGCCGAAATGAAATTCTAATTGATATAGAATCGATTATTTTTCCAATATCGCACGTGGGGTCGTGCATATTAGCTTTTCATTGAGCCGTTTTATACATGCATATACGACACGTCCTTAACTCCTACAGCAAACTTTTCCACGATCCTGCGGAGCACGGAAAACAAAGCGACCGCGTATACTTCCGCGATGCAGCGGATACGTTCTATCGTTCTGCCTCCTCTTTTTCAGCACGATGGCGACCCGATAATAAAGTTTTGCGAGCGAAGCCGTGTTTCTCGCCGCCAACGGTGCGGGGAGAAACTTCTCCCCTGTACTTTCGTTTTGTTTGATTATCCGAGGACGTGCCATGTAATAACCACGTTATTGTCACTGCCGTTGGGAAGCGTTCTTTTTACGTCAACGCATATAACACATGCGAAATCAATTTATGAATCTGCTCGCACCTCTGTTTCAGTTCTAAATTAAATTAGACAAAAAATTGTTGCATAAAATAGAAAGGTATAAAATAAAATATCCGGATGATTGTTGTAAAAGCTGTAAGGTATGAATCCTTCGGATATTTCATAATTAAAACAGTAGAGGCTAATTATCCGCCGATTTGTATAAAAATTACAATTTGGCTACGTTGTAGGGAGTTTTGGAATGTTCGTTCTAGATTTTCAATCAGTCTCTTAGAGTAATAGCTGTGTAACGTTAATTTATATTTTATATAAAAAATATTTACTTCAATGTCGCTCCCAACGGGAAAATGACATCTACCTATTGGAACCTTCTTAGTCACATGTTATTAGATCCCGTTTAAAGCGATCCTCCGTTCTTTTTCGTAATCGCGCTTTTGTTGGTTCAGCTGCATCTCATACCGGTCTCCGAAGGAAGTGTATTTTCCGTTGCTTATGTTCAAGAAAGCCCGGAGATATTCTCAAGCGGATGTTTCGCGAAATAATATAGACGTGCCTCGGCGGATGCGCGGTTTTATTAAAAATTTGCACACGGGAGCTCATGCAGCAAAAATATTATCCAACTAGACTTTGAGTTCACTAAGTATAGAACTGAATTTATTAGAGCTGTGAAACATCGAAACTTTTTACGAGTCCGTATCTTTAATACGCATCTCGCGCATAAAAATTTATACAAGGGCAGGACCACATTCAGGAACGTCGGTGGAAACGTAAAATAAAAGCGACGCCGATGCGAAGCGATATATATCGTAAATGAAAAATATGAAGAATATTTTAAGCACGTTTGAATCTTATTCGCGCGTCGGAGAACGCATTTTATTGGGTAACAAATAATAGGGAGCTCAATTATACAGTATGCTGTATTTCGATCTCGCAAAACTCTTTGTAGGATGAATTGTTCGATAGAAAAGCTATGGGACTATTTTCTAAATGTTCCGAATCGCGTTGCGTAGGTCTAATAAAATAATTGCCAAAATCTCTGGCAGCGACGTCGAGAATCAGACGCGATTCTGTTGTCTGGCTATCGGCAGACATTACTACTGCAGTCATTGCGCTACAGGCAATCTCCACGTATGTTGTCTGCTTATTGCGAGTTGCTACTTGCCAGTTCTGTACGCATTTCTTTATTTCATGCACACGATGTAATTCTGCGAGTACACGCGCATAATGCAGTAAGGCATTAGTGAAAGCTGTTTCAGTCCCTTAATAAAAGTTGTGTTAGAGCAGCCTGCTAGAATATACCTGAGCGTGGAAAGTCTTATTATTATTGACGCAGAAAAGCTCCTAGAAAGAGGTAAAGTGGAAGAGAAGGTATTTTCAGCGACGTTCACTTGAAAATGTAAGAGCAGACCTAAACTGAGAGAAAGAAGAAATCGTTGTAACACGCAGTAAGCCGCCGACATGCAGAGATGACGCAATGCAGTAACATAAAAGGGCATGTTGTCTGTCACAAATGCATATCCGATACGCCATTGTGCATTTTCGCGTTTCAACGTGATACATGATTTGTATCTTCCATAAGTTAACGCGTTCGGTCTCAACACGAGAAAAGTTTCGCGAAAGTTACGTTGACGTCACGTTTGACAGTTTCTTTACGGTTTTTCTAAGTATAGAGAGGCGACATCTTTACGCCGACGAAGTACGCTTATTATTTTTGGGCACGTTGTTTTATATGTTGTCGATAATTTAACTTTAGCTACGGCGATGTTAACTTATTCCTCTCTCTTGTACTTTTTTCCGCGGTCTCTGTTCTTTTACCATTGTTGTTTCTCCCCGCGATTTATTTTCGCGATTCGCGCATGAGTAATGGCGGCCAATTTGGCAGCTTAGCCCGAGCAAACTTGGGGAGAACCGAGGAAGTGTGCCAAGCGCGTCGCGGCGACTCGGATAAACAGATTTCCACGGACGATGAGAACGGCCGTAATGGAGGAATTGAAAGTTAGAGGTCTCGAATCTCGAGATTGAAAATTAATGTTTTATCTCGTGTGCGAATATTTGAAAATTAACAATAAATTCCTAAGCTAACAGACGCGAGAATTGATCTCAAGGGCGCTAACCTATTTTCAAAATTTTGTGATTTATTAATTGTAAAAATTAAACAACATGCCCAATCAATGCATTTTAATTTAAAGCGATAGAATTAAACGATTAAAGAATTATTAACTGCGCACGCTGAAATTTATCTACATTTGTATATTACGTTATTGTTTGCACTATTATTTTACTATTTATTTCTTTACCACGTATGAATTAATTTTGTGATCATTTAACTGTTGTGTAATAATCTTTGGTTTCAATGTGCTTAAAATTATATGAAAAATCACGTTAAAAGCTGAATATAGAGCATGACTGGAAATGAAAGATTAAATGAAAGATAAATAGTCGGCACAATGCGTAGCTTTATTATTTATTTTATTTATTCGCTTCACAATAGAGAGCCTTCTATATGCGTTATTCAATAAACATCAATTTTATTTAACATTTGCACAGCGTGGTCTCAGGCACGCACGTTGAACGAAGGATATAAAAAGTTACGCGGTTTCATGCGGTGGCATAAACAAATTCGGGCGAGTGTTGGGATTGGCGGTGATAAAGTAGTTACAAAATGCAAAACCGCAGACATCGGAGCCGCAGATATTGTTAATAGCAGCCGGCGCGATGTAGCCGTGTGATCGATACTATTTTGAAAATTTATGTGCATTTACTCTTTTTACTCGTGATATTTATTTATTTGTCGCTGCCGATAAAACAATAACAATCCGGTGTCCGATGCACTTGTGGATGTAACGTAAATTCGATGCTAACTTGATTCTCGATCGATTACGTGTATTACGTCACGAACGGCCACTATCCCGCGGGAATTCTTCGTGGTATCGCTGTCGATTTTTTACATAAATCCAATGCTCATCAGAGTCGTATTCAATTTTTGCTGTCAAGAATTTCTGTAATTTCCCAGGGGCAGTACTTAGCCCCATCTATTGTAATCGATCTTCTGCCAATTGAGGGCGGGTTTTCCAACTCCATCGTTATGCAGGGAGAAGAGGCGGAAGTCTCGAAAAAGTGGGGTGGGGTTGCGAGAAAGGTCTTGACGAGGATAGCATCAGGTCACATTGTCAAGACTTCATAAATTCTGTAACACTTCCGCCGATGCATTCTCGTTGCTGCATCAAACTTTCCTTAAAGTATTCCCCCAAACGAGAAGTTTCCGCGCAGAAAACTTCTGACGGCTACTATTCTGACGTTTACAAACACCCGCAATTGCAACGCATCGGATACAATCGCATTCATCTATGATGATTTTTGTTGGCATGCCACTGGGACTGAAATGTATTTTCAACAGAAATTCCTCGAGGCCGAGATGTCAAGATAAAACGCGTCTTTGAGTATCTGAGTGAAGTTAACATATTTCTCTCTAACGTTTCTGTAATATTTGCACTACATTGTTATGTATTATATAAATCTTGTCGCATTAGAAAATTCGTACGGCACAAAAGTCCCAGGTGAAATTCGTTTTCACGTTTGGTCTCTACGAAATAAATATTTCGATATGATTTACATACACATACAGTTTTTCGATTTTATCATGAAATTCGCAATGATATCAAGCTGAACTGAAAAATTGAACAGCGACGTTTACGAATGGCAAATATTTTTGTACACACTAGCTCTTTTTGTGTGTAAAATTACGTAATGATTAGAAGGAATGCATTTATCGTGTGCAAACAGTAATTCGCAATATCTCCGAAGCGTTGATGCCATATCGATTTGTCTCGAAGCCCTCTCGTGTTTATAAGATCAACAGGAACAAGAGAGATATGTGAGAAACGTAAGTCAACGACGCAAGGAAACCGCAGGGACGAAAGGACGATTTTACGTCACCCACATACGTATAAGAGAGTATTACAGATATCCTGCGCATTGCATCCTATTCTTATAAATTTTCGCGTTGACTAAACTGAAATAATTAGCCAGCTGGTATTTTGCTACTTTACTTCTTTGCGATTTTCAAGCCTCGTTACAAACTAGGCAAATTATTATTACAATCGCGATTATTAACTTACAGGATAATCTTGAATTATTAAATTCACGAAATGCAATCGCGACCTTAGAAACAATCTTGAGTAATAATTTATTCGATGAACGTGCAAATTTTGCATTAGCAAATAAATGTCACAGGCGAGAATGAACTTCTGAAATATTCTGGACATGTACAACTGCATTAATAATATTTTTTTTATCGATATCTGTTCACAAATTCCGTTGAACTGCCAAAGACACTCGTTTTTAAGATGTCCAGGCGAGATCGTCATTGTGCTCGCCACAATGCGCGTACTCTATTATTGTGGGAATCTCGCGAGAATCCACCACCGTTTATCAGGTGGACAAAAGACGCTGTAAATCTCACATACCTACATTCTTGATGCCCAAAATGTCGAGTACTTGATCTAGGAGCGCGACATATTCTAAAAAAGAATTATAATATTCATTTTTGAACTTAACCAAATGTATTTCTCGAAATTTTCTTACGTTAAACTAGATTGCAGGTGTAACATTATTATTAAATAGATTTTATTAATAATTTTATAATTTTGTTACCGCAGTTTTGTAGCAATCACTAAACTCTCTTAATTTATTTAATGCGCTCCCTTTCGGTTACTTTTGTATTTCGATCGCGTCTCCGTTAGTAAAAAAATTAAGTTAAATCCGTGTTATATAAAAAAATTTGCGCAATTTCTCGCAACCGAACGCCCTTTTCAAGTAATCTAGAAGAGTTCTCGTAAAATCCCATCTCTCAATCATTATAGCATTTGCTACGCGACAGCACTAACCCGGCTCCATAAAGTACGGGGTAACGGTTTACCATAAAAAAAATTCCCGGAGCAGCAAATGGCGAGTGGTCGTTTTCTGAATATAAGACGCAGTTAGAAGTTCGTCATTGTGGCGGCCCATCTCTTGGATTGCGCGAGTTTTACGACAGGGAAATTTCCTCGCCGAGGGATTCTGTTAGAGGGAAGGAAAATCCTGTTCCAATGGCGCCGCCGAATTCCTAATCCGCCGATATATCAGAGTTACCGCTGCCGCGTATTTGTTTAAATCCGTGTCTCGCGTTGCTACGCTTTTGGGTGCGTGTGCGCGTATCGGAAGCGGGCACATGCACGCGCAACAAATTCTAAGCGGCTTACATAAAGCCAGACGTTTGCGTCAAAGATGCAGGAAAGGTCTTTGCCGCTAAGAAGATTTTGCGAAACAATGTACATCCGCTGAAAATGCTTTTGCATAATTAATTACGACTTATGCTCGATCGAAGGCCAGGTCAATGTACAGTCCGAGTCCAAGTACGATAGAAGTAATTGTCTGTTTCCGAAAGAATGAAGACCATGGTGTTTTAATCACTTAAGAAAAGATAAATTTAACGTAATGTTTTATTTTGAAGCAACTCATCGTCACGCTGTGTTTCGAGCGTATTATTGTCTTTCATTAGGAAAGTATATTTAATGAGACTTTGTCGTGGGGTGAGAATTGCGGATATAGTAAGATCTAGATGCAAATGTACTGAATCTATAATGGGACAGATCCTATTTTAAAACAAGCGCAACCAATATCCTCGACATTTCTGCGAGACATTCATGTATACGTTGATGTGTTGAGAGCCTCTAAATTTCACACGCGGAGTTACACAATCGAGTTATATTTTAAACGATATTTCACATCGATACCTATAGTCTGAAAGGCGTGAATATCTTAAGCTTCCACAAATAGATGAGCAACCTCGTATGATGCTACAGTAAATTGATATTTTCGAAGGTATTTTCAAGCTCTGGTAAAGACATTTCTAATTCTAAATTAGCAATATTCTAATTTCTTCCTGAAATTACGTTAGTTGGAAGTAATGTCCTTTTAAAACAACTATTGGGAGCAAGATATCCATAATCCTTTTAGTAACTTTAAACCGTCATATCACAATGATACAACCGTCGCAGCTTTGGGATACCAGTATAAGTTACCAATTCTGTCATTCGGCAACAAATGAAAGCGATCCGGAAAAGATGTAATCGAACGATACGATCACGGTGATCGACCCATGGGAAACATCAATTCCATTAGCTGCTGCTCCTCAACGCACATTTAGTCCCTTCAGTCAGTGTCCAGTTACATCGGAGAAAAAGCCCTCGAGGCTTTCGGATATCGCCGATGGAATCTACTGGGACTGTGACTTGAAAAAAAAGAGACAGTCCAGAGAATATGAGACGTGGTTGGCGTGTAAAACTTGCACGCTCATTTGTCGTTGTCGATTACTTGTGTGACTGTCTGCTGGCTGGAGCGAGCAAGTTGATTACGAGTATGAAAAGACGAGAATAATTAAAGAAAGTCAAATATTACGTCATTTCTTACGGAATTATTGGGAATTTGTCATCTGCTTTTTGGCGAAGTGATGAACACATTTATTTATTATTTAAATAATAAAACTGTATATTAGTGACGAGATCACAGTGATTTCAATAATCTTGACATACATTGTCAAAAACGTGGCTCTGAGCAACATTCACGAAATTTGAGCGTATAAGAGAAACAACGAGGTTTTGAATTTGTTCGTATTTCTATAAAAGACAGGAAATTTCAACAACACAGTTTATTAGCTTCTCTCGGCCTCTTTTGTGTTCCCGCGGTTAATTAAGTGAATCTTTAAAAAGGGGAACATTGCTGAGGTGGCTCCAAATGAATACATTTGCGGAGGCGTCGCAACGTTCTCATAGGAACGGTCGGTTATTGCTTTCTACTGGAAACTTTCCGCCAAGTTTGCTTGGCTATGGTAATTTCGTTGTGGTCCGTTTTAACCGTGGGATCGCGTTTCTCTTGGTCGAATTAAATCTCTGCGCGAAACACATCATGTCGCGACGCAAAGGGGTAAACTTGTTTAATATTTCATGCTGAATAAATGCGGACTAAAGTGTACCTGTTATTGGAAAGTGGTAGAAAAATTTAAGTAACATTTGGACGACGTCACGTTGTGATGTTTGCTAATATAATAAAATGCAAATTCCGGCTGTGACGTTGTCGTGTGCTCAACTAACTGTGCGACGTATTCAGTGACGAGTAATCTTATAGAGAGAAATATGCAAATTACAGCGTTTCTAGCTAAGTGCAAGGCTATGTAATGAATTTGAACTACGTTTAATGTATAATTTCCAGCAACATTTATCACGAAATCTAATATTGTCGCTCGCTTGTTGGTAGAGCGCATAAATTCTTCATGTTAGATTGTCCTTACGTTAATTTACTCCGCTCCAGTTGCGGCTGCTTTCATAATTCATTTAATATCGCAATGGTTTTATTATATAGAGTATTTTTTTATGATAGTGCAACAAACAACAACGTACTTTCTGATTTATGTACGCGTACCGATGTATTAATTCTATTCCACTAATTTGGGCAAATTGTTATTTCCCGCTCGTATCCGTTAAAAGCACGAACGTGTGTTACATGATTGTGTGGTTTATACGTGACAGAGTGACTACTAGCAGGATAATGGCGCGCAAGCGAAATGTTAGAGCGTTCTGTTTCCTAAATTATGACCAGTGATTCGGTTGAGAGATACACGAGGACTAAGGGTTGAGAACCCCTTACCGAAAGGGATGATATGAGGAAGGGAGGAAGATGAAGTGATACCTACCAGAAATGTTCGTAATATAACACAGAATGTCCATAAATTTGGTTACCACATTGAGATAAAGATATCGTTAGATATCGCTGCAGCGTCCCAGCCAACTCGCCTATTCTACATAAAGTATTGACAAATTGCTGTTTTCGGAAAGCTATTGTGTTGCACCATTTATCAACCAATTTAATACAATATGTAAAAATCGACGCGGTTATAATAATTTTTTAAGACGCGTTTCTCTTGGACTTTACATAAATTAAAAATGCAAGTGAAAGATATCACTAAATGAGAGAAGATTTCATTTTACGCATTTAACTTCGTTGCTTTGAGTCTCTCGCCAATCTTCATTCATAATTTTGAGTAATTGTTCTTAATAATTTTGGTTTCGAAATGTTGTTGAACCATATTTTAATTTCCCAAGGACCCTGTTAATTGTCCCCAATAGACAAACTCAAGGGTCTATGATTAATTACTTTCCAAGGTGCATTATGTACCGGCAGAGCATCAAGGATGTCCTGCCTTTGTGAAATTATCTTTGAGTGATACTTTAGGCGCTCCTTAAGGACTGCGACACTTGTCAAACGGTTCATTACCTCTCGGTGGAGAATATAACGGAAAAATATTTTATCCTGGGATATCTTTTCATTCGTTGAAATTGCGACATATAAAAGTGTCGAGTAATAATTGAGTAAATACTTTTTATTATTTTACAATTACGTGCCCTTGTTAAGATTAAACAAATGTTAGTAGTCTCGTTTCTTTACGCAAGAAATGGCATTTTTGTTTGGTACACGCGACGTTTTGCATCTGTCTCCTTCACGACGTTTAATTGCGTCCGCGTTTTGAAAATGCAACCGGTCGTCAAATTTCTTCCTGCGCTTCTTACGATCTGAACAGTAGGCGAGGAAGAAAAAGGCGTGTATAAAGAAACGGCTGGTTATGACCGTTCTGCTGCATCGGCTGCTTTATATTCACATCGGTAACCCGCGCGGGTCACGAGCTCCTCCTTTTTCTTGTACGGCGTCTTTCAAGAGTACGCGTATCTCGCAAAGTTCAGATAAATGCGTCGATTCGATACACCGGATAAAGAGAGATGCAACGAAACGTTTTCAAGAGAAAAGAGTAACATGACGGGGGTATGTAGTTCTTACCGCGTTGCAACTTGGTCAGCATTCTTCTTCCCCTTTCTCCGCAATACCAATCGATTTCCTCCGCGCCAATTTCCGCGCTCATCGGAGACTTCGTAACATCTTTACTAGCTTCCTTATGTCTTGTATCGTACGCCACCTGCGTCAAAACGTACGAATAATAGGCGATAAGACCTAAATATATTTTTAAAGTGTACTGATTACGCTCCATAATCTTATTGTAATTTCGTACACTTTATTGCAATTATTTCTTATTTTACATTTGCTTGCTAGTATTTTCACTTAATTTCTTTCGGAAATTCACTGAACTCTTATTTTCTCATTACTATTTCTATCAGCGTGACTGACATTTGAAATTGCTTCCGCAGTAGTTGGAAATGTAACGGGGATTTAGATGTTAATATCTACATTCTCTTTGAACGTCCCTGCGGCCTATCTGTCATATCCGGCTATACTCGGTGCCAATGGGAAATCATATAATTACGTCAAGATATGATTTGCCAGATGTACATATAATGTTCTTCGAAGAGGGTGGCTTAAATCTGAATCAGTTATAAATTCGTGATCAATTACTTTGAGCACATTGACTGTGTGCCATCTGTATATAAATTATATTCAATTCCGTTGAAAACTCCTAGGGAGCCAAACGCGCATTTTCTCTCATAATTTATTTCTATGAAACATCACTGGAAGCTTCTTACGAAAATCTGGTACCATTCGTGTTACGACGAAATCATCTCGGAGACAGTAGAATATAACTGTAATATATTATCCACATTCCTACTTAATTTTTTGTTAAATACTCTTCACTCTCTCGGATCACATTTTACATGTTATAAAATTATTATGTCATAAAAGTGAAAAGCGATAATGTAAAAACAAGCCAATAGACTTCTCTCGGATATCATGTTTTTTTGGAAGCTTTTAACTGATTCCGTCCAGCGTTACAGTCTATTTGCGAACGAAGAACGAATTTTTTTTTCTATAGCTTCAACAATATTGTTTAATAATAAAAAGAGAAAGACTAGCGTAAAAGACAACGCTAACAAATCCAAACATTGCGCGCCAATAATCATTTAGGAAAAACATATTTCTCTCGCAGAAGTGAACGCAGTTTTTTTTTTCCGATACCATGGCGCAATGTTACGCGAATATGCAATATTTTCGACTGATCAATAATCCAGTTATAGTCGGTTATCGGCGCGGAGTTTTCACGGTAAGGTATATTTTATACTGGATAACAAAAGAGTTACATTTCTGCTCTTTCAGTGATAATAACATAACGATCTCGAACGTTACGCGCAAATACGTAATATACTTCCTACGGACGAATAGCGGGAATACGCGGTGTGAGATATTCACGTCGAGAGAGAGAAATACACGCGCTTAAAGAAATCGACCATAGAGCGGGCGTAGCGAAAAGGCGAGGTGAAAAAGAAGATTAAGAAGGGAGTAGGCGGCATCCCTTATCTTGTAACAGGTATCGTATGAAACGACGCGGGGGAGCTACATTAAGAGATAAAAGATTCCCGGACCGTAGAATTTACGACCAATTTCGTCCACCGACACGTTATTCCCGCGTGCGTTAACTCGCGCCTGACAAGCGCGTAAAGTACCTTCGGCTGTCGGCTCGCATTTTATTGGCGTCGCAGAGAACGTACATTGTCAGTGCAAAAGTCACGCCGCATGCCGCGACGAGCGATGAAATTATTACGAAATAATGCAATAGCGGTCGAACTGATTTACAAGGACAATAATTGGGATGATTGTTGGCGGCGAGGACGGCAATAACCGAGGTTAACTGTAATCTCTCATAAATTGACAAAATCGTTTCATCCGCAAATTGGACAGCTGTGTAAAAAATTTTCTTTTTCTTCTTTAAAAAGGGTATGATGTGCCGTGTACACTTGTTATCTCTGCACGTTGTGTGCAGAATCTACTATCGAGTGTAATTTTTAAAAAAGTATGATATGCCACGTACAGTAATGGACAAAATGGTGGCGACACTTTTTTTTTTTTAGTGAGTTTAGGAACATGCATTTAAATTCAGGGTTCCAAAATATTTTTCTCCAGGGAATATTTTACTCGACGGCCATTCCGAAGTTGTCTTCGAGCCGTTTCCCAAGTAAAATTTTCCTCGGAGAAAATGTTTTGGAACGTAAACCTCAATTTAAATGCGCGTTTCTAAAAAAACAATGTCGCAACCATTTTGCCTATCACTGGACGCTTGACAAATATTTCTGCACATTGGGTGCAGAATCTACTAATGAATATAATTTAAAAAAAAAGTATAATATGCCTTGTACAGTAATGGACAGAATAATTGCGACACTTTTTTTTAGTGAGTTTAGGAACATGCAATTAAATTCAGGGTTCCAAAATATTCTACTCGACGGCCACTCCGAAATTGTTTTGAGCGTTTTCGAGCCGTTTCCCAAGTAAAATTTTCCTCGGAGAAAATTTTTTCAAACGTAAACCTGAATTTAAATGCGCGTTTCCAAAAAAAAACAAAATCGCAATCATTTTGTCCATCACTGGACACTTGATATTTCTGCACGTTGGGTGCAGAATCTGCTATCGAATGTAATGAGGAGCGTAAAACAAGAAGAGGGAAAATAAGTGTTTCGCTACAGAATTGGTGGTTGAATCTTTTATTTTACCATTACCGTTGCGGCCGGGCGATAAAACTTAAGTTACAGCGTTCTAATGTTTCAAAGCGATTCCGGCGTTTTGCGGCGCGCGGTTGTTTACCCATCTCTCGCGTTTACCCTCTTGTATTCTGGGGCGCGCGCGCGCGCGCGCACATGGTAGCACGTTTGTACATATACGTACATTTCGTGACTTCATGCATATGCAGGTCTGCCGCATTATGCATTTGTTGCATGCGCAACGCGTCAAATTGCGTCGCGTTTAGTTGCCATGTGGAACGCGAATGTAATCTCCGGTGGATCTCGCGGGCACAAAATGGAGTTTCGACATGTGGAAAAAGCCACCCCCGTCCGGGAATGGCCGTCACGCACCCCACCGCAAATTATTTGTATTATTTCGCGACGCACTCGCCCGCGAAGTTTCACGCGTGGAGTGCTCCTGGCGTCACGACGATTCACTGGTCAGTGACTCGTTGTTTAATCGTTGGCGGCAATTCGTGCATAAGAAGTTTTGCAAATTCTAGGTTTAACGGCGTGAACAGTCAGTTTTTCGCGTTTGTGCTCAATTATATCTCGCGTTCTATTTGAGGGAAAATATTTCTTTCTCAGAGCACGCGGTAAATATTCTGCGAACTTTGAATTCAGATATTATACGAATAATGGTGGAACGCGCGAATAAAAGTTAACAATTGTGTTGTCGCAGGGTCGAGAAAAACCGAACACCTGAGCGATGTGAGAGGAATATATGGACGGATACCAAACGGACTGGGCAGATTCGGCGAAATTACGAACACGTGGAGGGACGTGAAGCGGGGTGAGTCGATAAATTAACTTATTGTTAGACTCACGACTGGTATTTTATTTAAAAAGTCACTGTGGAATTTGCGAGACATTAATGATAGGCGTAGTGACCCGCGTATCAGAAACTACTGCCGCGTTTAAATTTCTGATTATTTATCTTGAAACGCATTTCCTCTGGCAGAGTAAATTCACATACTTAAAAATTGATTAGTCCTTTGATGCCAATAAGCATCCGTTTATTTGAATCACATTTACTTTTTCATACGTTATTATTATATTTTAAACAACCGTACAAAAATATAAATGTAAAATTAGGTAGTTACAAATGTATGAAAAATGTTTTAAATTTTTTGGTGAAACTAAATTATTCTGTCTAGTTTAACAATGCCATTGTACCACTTTATAAATTGTGCTGCTAGATTGCTGGAAATATAGGTTCTCGATTCTTCTTTCGACCCAGTTTCGATTAACGTGCGTGGCATTTTTGTTTTTAATGGACAAAATTGTATTTTCGACCGGAGTCCATTGTACGCAAAACATTGCAGTGACGAAAATAAATGAGCTTTAATAAATGAAATTTCGTGCGACCCGAATCTTCTGAAATATGTGCGACATTGTATAAGCATTCGAATTTCATCTCACGTACGTATCACATGGTGAACCGGATGACGGATGAAGAATAGAAAAAGCGACGATAACTCTGTTCATCGAAACTTCAATTTCCAAGTTTTGATAAATTTCGCTTCTTATAAACTTTCGTTTCAACAAATAAAAATGTTTTGACGAATGTTCCTCGCTGGAAACCCGAACAAATTTTAGTATATTGTTAATCTTTGAAATTTTATATTACAAAGAGGTGTCTGGTTTCAGAAAAATCTTATATAGTTGACCTTTTGTCAAGACAATAAAATATTGGATTAGCAAATGATAAGCAAAAAAAATGCGCTTTTAAATATTACAGAGTAATTTTACCACCGAATGCGCGCGCACTGAACGGTATTAATGTTCTCGCGAGTACAAGCTAGAGCAGACACTTTTGAGCCTTTTTATCCCGAGATGGTTAGAGCACCACTCCGATAGCTTGCCAAATTCCCAAAGGGACTCTGCCTATAAATATGTATGGTAGCGTTTCCAATTTCCTAGGAAAGAGCTATCGAATGCCGAGCGGCGCACATCGCCTGAAAATGCTAAGCAACCTCCGCAGTGTGCCCTAATTATACCGTAGTTATATCGACGAGGTCATTTAATCAGGAATTCTTCCCTGCGAGTTTACTCGCGAACTCTTTTCGCGATTAACATCCCTAATTCAAAAGTGACTTCAGTCCGATTGAATTTACTTTGCAATCCTGTCTCGTTAAATAATAGAAAGAGATAAATGGCACTATATGTTTATATAAATTTGACATAGAATTATCTTATATAAGAAAAGCATATAAGTCACCAATAAACGGATGCGTTTCGTAGTTTTTACAAGTTCGTTAGATTGCATCACGCAGAAATATCAACTTGTCGCATTTATCGCCTACAACTAAGTAGATTTATTCGATTAAAAATTGACAGTTGAATGTGCGATGCCATTACTTGTGTGTTTTTTTCCAGCGTTAAGCCTGCTGTGCGTAAAAAAATTTTCCGGCAGCGGGACAATGCTGGAGGCGCCGCCCGGGAGTCGCGAAGACCTCGTAGAGGCGGCAAGAACTCCATGTACACCCACCGGTAGGTGACGTCGACGCTTTATCATAAAGTTCGAAGGGAGTTTCGGTAACTCACGAAATTTATTAGTCCGCGTAAACACGCTTTGCTTTGACTGTGCGAGCACCGAAATAGATGGCCACGGCTTGACGCCACTGTACATTATTGATAGTTGCGATTACATGAAGCAAAATGCGAATGAAACTTAGCAAATTAAGAACCTCGCCGACGACACTTGCGCATTCAAATTGGAGGAGGCGGATTATCAAACTGGCGCAGTGATAAGTTTAACAAATACATTAAGATCGCTTCACGCGATCGCGCCAACGCGAATAATAACTAACGATATTGCAAAGTGACTTTCTCGTTACCTCAGCAAAATCTGAGAATTATGTCAAGTTAGGGAATATTATAATACCTTCATACACACGGGGAGACGCGCACACGCGCACCCGTATTCAAACGCGGGAAGATTTAAGAAATGAGATCGCGCGAACGTCAGAAATTTTCCGGTGCTAACTTGATAAGCACACGAGCCCTCCATCTCGTCTATTCATGTCCATCCCTCAAACTTTATCACCGCATCACGACGGCTATCACTCACCTCCGAAAGGCAACGTTACAAATTTCCTCCGAACCAGGGTACGACGAATTACTCCCTCGTTATGTCCCATCAGATTGCATTCCGGCGCTTCCGCCCTAACGCAATAAATTAATTCCTTCCCTTATCTCCTTCTCTGCCTGGCAATTACAATTTTGCCCGGTAACGTCGTTAGAAAATTATCGTCGAGAAATTTTCTGTTGTGCCCGTCCCTCGACGCAACCGTCCTTTGTGCCGGTGTCGTAGAGAAGCGTCTCCTTGCGCGGGTGGTTGCAGACCGACACTATTTCCCTCCCCAGACCGGTGTCGCCGACACTGGTGGTAATTGACACCGTTTTCACGGCTAAACCGCTTTCCAATTTTCCCCTTATTTTCACGATGTAATAACTTACCGAGCCTGGCGTAAGTTTAACCAAGGGACGGGTCAAGGGGGTGAAAAGGCTGTTGGCGGCGGCTACTAACGGTATACGTGTACACCGACGTCTCCTTTAGAAGCCGCCGCCGAGATAAGCTCTCATTGGCGACCGAAGCGTAATCACTATGGCTTCCTGAAATAGCGCGTCAACCCCTTGCACCGCCGACGCCAAGAGTCCTTGCCGGAGGAGCTTCGATCACTCGGTGGCGGAATATCTGCGGTAAGAATTATGGTCGAACGTTGCGGCGAACTTGATCCAATGGAATTAAAATCGCAACAGACAGCCGCGATCGAAATTAAAACATGCTTCTGCGGTCAAAAACCGCAGCACTCTGTAATACGAGGTGCAAGTTGATTAATTAACTAATTGCTTTTAATCGCTTTTAATTTATCAAATTTATTTCCACGCTATATATAACTGAAATGCAAAAGCAAATTCTGTCCTGTCCAAAAAAAATAAATAAAAAATAGCGCGTGGCTTATGTAACCAGTGCCAGCGAAATGTAGACTCGCACTGCTCGAAACGCGATCGATTCCCTTTTCGCATTTTCGGGCTCCATTTTTCCGCAGCATCGGGGACGTCATAAATCTCATGAGGAAGCACTCTCGCGAGTGTTCTCTTACAAGCGAGTGACGCGCTCGATGATGATCGTGATGCAGATCGAGAAAATTGGCGCCGCTGCGGGATAAAGGCGTCCGGGGGTCTCGCATGACGCGGCCCTCCCGCGTCTCGTGTCCCCGGCCTGGGATTTCCATCTTCGCTTCATAAATCAAAATGTCGTCGATTTCGTGGCGGTCGCCCGTCCGCCGCTAACTCTCTTGCGCGCCACCGCTGCCTGGGATCGTGTAAAAGTAAATAACGACCGATCGAGAAATGTCGGCACGTTTTAAAGAGCTCGGTTTTAAAAAGTTTCCGAAGGTCTCTCTTCGTCTGCCTCCTTTCTTTCCTCGCCCACCCTATCGCCCCGCAGTTATTCTCGTGCTCGCGAAGCAACCTAGAAACTTTGGTAATTACGCGGAATTAAGCTCCTTAAAATTTATAACACGGCTTGACACATTGGTAATATAAGGAGCAGAATGAACGACCGGATGGAAGATGCAAGATAAAGAAAGATCGTGTCTTTTCCAAATTTTTCTTGTAGCAAAAAATATTATTTATATTAAGTAATAATCTTGATCGCATTAGTAATATATTAATATCTTGTGAGTGTATATGTTCGTGATATTTGGCCCGTGTAAAACAACCAATTAACAAATGTAATTGAAAGCACGTAATAATTTCCGCCAGTGATCAATCCGTTGCGTTAACTGCAGTAACCGTTTAACTTGTCTTAAGATCCGAGGCGATTAGTTTTAACCCGATTGCTCATATTATCGACTTTCTAAAAAAAAGGTATAACAATTATTATATGTTTAATATATTTATTTCAATACGCAGTACATTATCGTTGGTGTTGCAGTCTATAATGTTTAACAATAAGTACATGACAAAATGGTATGCTCTTCTCTCGTGGATTCAACATCGAGCGAAGTTATAATGCGGAAACAGTTTGCGACGAACAAGTCGACGCGCACTGAAATTAATAATAACGCGCATGAGAACATCCTGCGCCGTCTGTTGTATTAATTAATACGAAATTCTAGATCGGCAACTGTCACGCCGACAGCGGAGCCGCTTTTCTTGTATAATTAATAATGATCTTCGAAGTTACCGTAAATGTGGGCGTTTTGTTACGAACTTGGATAAATGCAGTCCGCGCAGAATGCGAAATGTCGCTAATGGGATTAAAAAGTAGGAGAAATTTAGACGGGAATGATTAAAATATAGAAGAAGCGCATCTGGCGCGCCGAATACATTAATTACTTTGCGTATATTAATGTCCTTCTTCTTCTGAATATTAAAAAAAATGTATGGCACCTTTTCTAATTAATCGTACAAAAAATTCAGATTCGGAAAATGTCAAATTAATTTTGATTTAATTGACGACGATATTTAAGGCATTTTTTTTAAACATGCAGCTGACATTTATTAAATATGACATTAATATTATTTAAATATTATGTCCACCAAAAGGATGATAAAAAACCGAGTGTGTTATTTGCAAAACTCAATTGACTTGCTGATTAATTGCCCGTAACATAATTAATGATTGGACTATACTTTGAAAGGTTATTTAAATTATCAAGTACTCGGTCAAAGATTTAATCTTACAAGATTTCGAAGATGGCAACAGCGAACTTTAACACGCAAATATGAAAGTTCGCATCCTAACGAACATACCATTATGATTTCTAGTGCTTCGTATTCTCGCTCTCCCTCTTTCTCTCTCTTTCTCTCTTGTACGATGCATATTGCGCGTTTCCATATTTATACGCGCAGGCGACCGTATAATGAAGGCACCGATAATGCGTCCCGAACACAATTTATCGGTGATAATTGACGAAACGGATTACATGCGCGAATTGCGGCTGCGATTACTATCGACATTTTTCCTTTCCCTGTGTCATCGAGAATTCGATATCGGCCGTAACGAACGACTCGATCTAATTAAACTTGCTCGCCGAGAGGGACGCGCTTCGTATCGCACGAGTGTTTGCAAATAAAACCGATCCTCCACTCGATACTCCAGGGCTAATACAAAAAAAATAGTTTCCGTCATTACGTGTCGCGCTTGTTTTCGTTTGTACTTGCCCATTGAGATTATTAAGTAATAACCATTAGAGATTATTACCAAAGTGTCACTTGCCCTTGTTGAATTAATTTTGCAAAAATTACCTCTAAAGAAGAATAATGCGAAAGATTGCTCTTCTATTAAATCAATGTGTGGCTAAGTTAGCATAATAAATGTTATGCAAAAATTTAGCAACATTATTATTTGAAGAAATTAGCTGCCACTAGTTATTACCCATTCAATATTAAATTACATTGCTTATTATTCTAGTTGAAAGACTGATTCTCGCTAAACTAATGTGGAATCTTCATTGTAACTCTTTGCCAGCCTGCTGAGGTAGCGAATGTTTGAACGATTTATAGTGCAGTTGGCAATATTTGCTGGTCAAACAAGCGAGAAAGTTATTACGTAATTTCACGCATTATTATAATATGCCACGGTGAACTTCCCCAAGGCAAACTTTTGCAGTTACGTCCGGTAAAGCGTGCAGGCTCTTGTTTGCCCCCGCGCGATGCTATCGGGCAGTAACGATGGTGACGTTAAGTCATGCGTGCTGACTGACTTACTCAGGGTCAATAGGGCGTCGCGAGCTGTGGCATTTGGTATCGGCCTGGGTTAAGGAACGAGATCAAGTGAGTGTCTCGGACAGTATGGGGCCCCGACTCGGTTTTCGAGGCAAATACACCGAGGTCCACTTGGCTAACATTGAATAATTCATAGGGTCCGACCGAGCGTCTATACGCCATCAGAGCTATGCCAATAGCCGTTGCACCGTTCATCACGGGCTATTGATTGGGGTGGCGGTTTTCCATTCTCTCTGCCCACGTTTCTGTTATCCGCACGTCAGAAATGAATACACTTCGTTAAGTGTAATTGCCTGCATGGGCAATTTACTTTGCAGACTCGCGCTTTCTTACGTTCTCTTGGTAGAAATCTAATTATATTGGTTTCGAAATAGCAAAATTTGCCTTCGATATTAACGCGTCGCTATTATATCAGTAATTTTATTAAAGTTGAAAGCTTCGAGCAGTAAGATAGCATCGTACGTCCATTAAATTTTATCTACCGCGAGCGTTAAATAGAGAATACACGCGATGGAAAAAAAGCACATATTGTCATGAAAAAAATATACCCGAGTGAAGATTCATGATAAGCTAAAATGTATATACATATATACATATGTAATGTGTAAAATGTGAGTGTGCGGGTCAGGGAAGTAAAAAAAAATTGCAGAAGTTAATGAAGCAATTACTTGACGTGAGGAAAACTTATTCTAATGAGTAAAGTTTATTCTAATGAGAAATCTTGGGGAAACATCGATTGCGAAATAAGTTTGAGGAGCATACTTCATAAAGCCGCGGACTTTTAGCAGTGAGTTTTCTAGGGCGCTAATAAATACGGCGAGAACAGAAGGTTAATTGAGTTCTGTTATCGCGCCGTATTAGCCGCGCGGCGGGGGCGCAATTTTTTTTAACAAAGTTCGAGAATGGGATTATGTGCGCGCATGCATAATCCTGTTTAAAAGTAAAGCAAGTCAGCGTGTTGTACGTGCGTTTAACGCCCGATTGTTTATTAATGTGTAATATGCCAGTAGTTTACAATATACGAGACGCAATGCGCGAATATTCAATCTTAGTTTGATCAACTTGAATTGATTTTGGCGGAAAAATAGCCGTTCGCGTTGAAATTACAAGCGAGGGGGATAATTTTTGCGAAATGGATTTTAGGAAGGGGGGGGCGAGTGACGGGAAATCGGAAGAAGACCAAATAAAAATGTAAGCATATACCGATAAACTCGCCGGGCGACTTTATGCATCGCCGTGTGCGCGGGACAGCTTAAATGGTCGCAAAAAGTGGGGTTCGTAACGGGTTGCGAGCAACGGCTGTTTATCAACCCTTTCGCGAAGCGCATTGACTGGCAAAAACGCCGCGCGTCTCTCGGCGCGATAAAGTTCGTCATCGCGCGAATGTTTGTTCACTTACGGCGCTGCGCGAGATTGCTAAACGGCCGCGATTCCGCCGCTCTTGAATCCGGGATCCAAGGGGCTTCGTGAGCGCCTGTGAAAAGATTGAATAGCCGCCTTGAAAAAAAATCTCTCGTGTAGCTCGCGAAGTTTAAACTGTCCAACTGTTTCCATACAAGTGTAGCACTTGGTATTTTACACGAACAAATTTCGTAATACCGCGTTCCTTTTGGTATTTTAACTTTTAACGATGGCTCCCCGACGGAGCGATTTTTTTTCCCCGCAGAAGCCATCTCCCGCAGTTCCGCAGCGTGATTTCTGCGTAAAGTGCTAAAACATTTTTTCATAAGGGAGCGCGCTTTTTCCGCCCGCGCTCTCGGTTCGCGGCGTAAATTTGAAATTTGAAATTAAAATTGAAGGGTAATTTGACCTTTAACCTATCGCGTTGTCATATCAAATATCATAATTCATAACGTTACACGGCTTCTATTCTGACTAACGTAGATGGATGATCGGATTCCGCAGTTGTACAGATCGCGGTTATAAATTTAGATTTACACGGAAACCCGGAAGCCTCGTCGCGCAGTGCTTTAGCTACTCCTACGTTGTTTGGTATTATCTATCCACATTAATCTCCAAAATCTCGTTGTGTATTCCAGTTGATTTGCAAGTGCTAAAGCGTAATTTTTTTTATATGAAACAAAAAATCGCGGGGTTTATCGAGAAAGCGATTCGTCAGTTTGCACGTGGAGTTTGCGTCCCCATAAAAATCCTATAAAAATCCTTGTATCGCATTTAGGATTATACGGTTAATGGTTCGTTTAAACGTACAATGAATGCGTAATGAATGCGGCGAGGTAAGGTAAAAGACTAATGGATTTTGCTAGCGATATATCAGTCTCTACGCTGCGCCGATAAGATAAAGCGACGTTTAATTTCGCCCGGCAGATCGCTTGTCTCGACAACTTGAAATTCCGTTTATACGAAATGGTACTTTTCCATATTATTCCTCGGCGGGCGGTGGCGCTGCGACGTACGTAAAGCCATGAGTTATTTGGCTGGACGTAGCATCCGACCTTTCCTGATACAATATTGATTCGATCTCCTGGCACGGGCGCGCACGGGCTCGCAGCATAGAATTTGCATATGGAATTACAAGGGTACGGAGTAGCAACGTATAACGAATCCGTGTTTGCCGTTTGATTGTACGGAAATTGCATCGGGCGTCGACGTGCGCGCAGTTGACAAGCATGATTTCCTGGACTTGGTGGAACTTCGATCCTGTGATCGGTCTGTCAGCGAGAAATGTATCTGAATTTCTGCGGGACGAGATAAAACGATTCCGACAGCTGAATTTTGAGAGACCGGTCTTTCACAAAATCGCTCGGGCTTGAAAAAATTATAAAGCGTATCGTCATTCCTCGGCGTAATTTGACCGGAATTCAAAATCCGAGCGCAATAGCGCATTTTTGTGCACACAAAAGTGGCTTTCTTGCGTAACTAATTTGCACCGCATATTCAATTTATTTGGAATCTATTTCTTTCAATGACGTTATACAATTATGCAGTTAAGCGAACCGAATCATGAAGCGCCCCAAAATAGTAATTGTCTGTGCGTCGTGTCACACGTAAATCATTATTCTACGAGTAATATTATTGTTGTTCGGCAAATACAACAACTGAATCGTAATTACAATCGAATTTATTGTTTCGCTGTATTCCGATTAAATGCAGCACTTTACAATATCAAAGTTACGAAGTTAGTATCGCAGAGTAGAGCAGAGTATTAAATCAATTCAACTGCAACTTATTGACGCCAGTCGAGAAATTAAGAAATAAAATAAGTGTAGAAGCGGCTTTACTGGCACTTCTTTATTAATTCTTTATTAAAAACAATTATTAGAACTAAATCGTTGTTAGTGTACACAGTATAATACGTTTACAAAAATATGTGTAGAAAGTGACATTAAAAATAGTATATTAAGGCATATTGTGCTACACGAGTAGTTTGTATAGCATTTTGCTCTGTACAAATGTTTGCTATTAAAATGTAATGAAATAACGTTTAATATTTGCGGTGGTCAGAGCACGGTGTGCGTCTGCACGCACAGCAACCGAGCGACCTGGACTACTTGTAGGCGTTGTCCGTGCAGCATTTTCGGTGCCTCTGAGAAGCTTTCATGTGCTGTCATCCTCAGGATCGTGAGTTTGTCGGGGCTGTAGATCAAATATTCTGTCACAGAGCTAGCGGTGATGTAAGCGATCATTTCGTTCCGCCGCCGCCGCCGCTCGATATCTCGTAATGATTCTACGTGCTGACAAATCTCTTCCTGTGCGGCGCATTGTCTCTCGTCCAATTTCCTTATTTGCAGTCACTCTGGTCATTCTGATTGGATCCTGTGTGGACAGCATTGCGCTTCTGTGTCATTTTGCTTTAGTCACTCTCTGAAATAGAAATAGGCGATCGAGGATGTTAGAAAGGATTTAGCTTGCGAGCAATGTGCGCGAAGCGCGTTTGTTAAATTTAATCATAAGTCCTTTGTATCAAAGTCTTATTTTCGTCTTCTGTTATCTCGAAGGACCAGGCTTTGTATCTCGTGGCAATTAGTAGCCACAAGTCGCATTTTTCACGTCATATCGCGATATTCAAATACATATCTGCGCACATTTAACCGAGTATTCACCAGGGAGGGTAAAAGTAACAGCGATAAATCCATGATAAATGGTATTCGTAGTCGAACGGCCACGGCTAGAAAAGTAATTAGCAATAAATTCTCGCGGTCTGATGTGCCGCGCGCTCATTTCGATTTCTTTATGTCCTGGCGAATATCTCCAGGAAGCATCTCCAGATGAGCGTCGGTACACATCTACAATTCTTTTAAAGAAAAGCAATTTGAGAAATTGATTATGAGGAAAAGGCTCTCTTTACATTTTAACGTAGAATTTTTGTTCCTCTATCAATTCCTTATTTAACGAACAATTATTTGTGCAGTATATCTTCTCGCACTGTCAATCTCTATTGTTTTACTTGACTTGCTCCCTTTCTCTCCCTCTGTTTTTTTGGGGAGTGGGGGGGGGGGGATTGAGAGGTGACAATAGGAATCTGTGAATTCAACAATCTCTCGCGCGGAGAGAGAGAGAGAATTTTTTAAATAACTCGATAGATCAATTCACGATTCCTGTCGCAAACACGAATGACTCGTTCTATTTTTTTCGGTCACGCTCCACCGTAGCGATTGGATGATTGTTTTGTTGAAAATTCACGATATCACCCGCGAGCGTAATTCTGCGTTAAAAATTGGTCAAAGCCAAATTCTAAATATAGAATGCATTCTCGTCTCGCGCAAAAAACGAGGGCACACACGTGACAGAACATAGGGAGAATTGGCTTCGGCCACGTCGACAACTGTCGTCTATCATGTAACACAAGGAGATTTGTCAAGATTGGCTCGATGTTGCGCTCACGTTACTCGCGATGCATTCACGGAACATTGCTGCATCGAGCGTACTGTAGTCGCATATTACGATCGCTCGCGGCATTCTTTTCCGAGGCAAACGGGGCCGATCTTCGAAGTGGACGTGTAGCTTCAGCCCTTTGAAAAATAATTGCCAAGTCTTCGGCGTTCAAAGACGACGGAAATATCCCGTGAACTTGCGATACGAATTTGTGTAGCACAATTCAAGTGCGGTAATTTACGTGGAAAGTTTTTAACCGGTGCACTGTCATGGCACGTGAATGCATGGGAAGTAAGGCAAACCGGCCGTAACCGACACCATAGGGGTTGTAGCCGATTACAGCTCGTGCGACACGCGAAGAATATGGGAGGTGGAGGGACATATATCAGTAGCGTGAAACAATTTCGATATTTGCGGTATGCAATGGCGATGCGGTTTATGGACGCAATTCGGAGTGCCATTGTGTGCACCGCAGCTTTGTATTTCCGCCTCTTTCGCCCAGTACCTCTGCGTCTGGGCAATCTGTATACATTCCAGCCAAAGCCATCCATCGCGATATACCATAAAGCACAAAGACAACATTATTAAATTTTCACTGTGCTGTATCTGTCGTGAATTTATTATAAATTGATATTATTAATTATTTCGATATAATACGCGCGGACAAGTTTTCATTAGAACGAACGATCTAGACGTAACGTTATATTAATGAGCCTTTCGGATCAATAATTTTGTTTGCCGATAATATTTTAAATATACACCGTTTCCATCCCGCGGGCACTTTTCCTAGGTATATACATTCTATATATAAGCTCTCCTGGACCTTGTTGGGCTATTTTTGTTTGCTTGACAAATTAACGTTCGCTGCCGTGGAGATTAGCGTTTGTTTGTAATTCATATTGCAGCTGGAACTTTGAAATACTCGAATAGACATTCGCAAGTTTCGTTTTCATAACTTCGCATTTATTTATTTTTTTGTTTAACTGAAGCGAACATTCGCTGTTGTCATCTTCTCTGGCAATACGTAGTGATCTTTGTGCCGAACGATTCTGCGCGTGAATGCCCGCCAATGTTGATTGTAACAATATTGTCCATTCAAACAGCGTTATCATGGAAATGAAATCTTTCACAGCGATACTTCGCGTAACGAGAGATCGGTTTTCAGTCAAGCAATTTCGGTCGGAATTCTCGGGCGAGCCGAGTCTAAATGAACCAGAAACAATAAATCTCTCTCGCCAATCGTTTTGCGCCGGCTCTCTATCGCCGTGTACGCACGGCATCGCGTTATTTCGCGTCGCACTCGCGCGATTAAACATCATTACGAAATTGTGTCTCGAAACGATCCCCGGCGTCGAATTATTCATGATTCTTAATTTACGCGTTTCTGTCTCTCTGTATATATCGTGCAGAACGAACTGCTCTTTAAGCGCACACATAATTTTCCGTTTATCTTGATACAAATTCTAGCCTTTCTACTGAAAGTTAAAAATTTAATCCATATTGTTCTACAAACGCACTGCTTCTCGCAATAAAAAAATTTCTCTCTTTGTAATGTAACGCAATATCACATTTATCTAAATCTTTTCTTTTCTCGCCCGCAAACGCTACTAGATTAAATTCAAAATTATCTCCGTTCGTTCGACAGTATTTCAAGCCCAAATTTACACGCGTACGTTCACTCTTTTGAAACGGCGTAAAGTGCCGCGACAAATTCTGTTAGCCCGGAGCGTCCAGTGGCCTCAAAGTGACCCTGCGCGTTTTGGACGAATGCCTTTTAGCAACGCAATGCCATCCTCGCAAATTGAAATTCCCACCGAATCATTGAAGTAACGTGCCGCATATCCTTCAGAAAAGAGGTACGGAAACGGGCGAGTCGCAGCGTTTCATCGTAAATCGGCCGTCCGTTGGATCCGATTGATTCTCGTATATCCGTTTGGACGATACGCGAATGTAATATAATAGACGAGGTCGAAGGCTGAGAACCTTTCGATCGAAATGAATCGTTATCAAGATCCCAAGTGCCCCTCGTTCGCTCGGAGAATATCACGCAATAATTTTTGAAAAATTGCCCCGTTATATCTGCCAACAGCTTCCGATTCATAAATCGTCGATAGAAGACGTCATCGCGTTATGAATACAACTGTTTGAGCATTCAGCGATCTTTTCAGAATATTGCTTGCGAAATCTAACGACGATTCTCTCGGAAAACGCGTCCGAGTGGTAGCGTGGGAGTCACGGAAGGCGAGGAAGCTTTTATATCTGGCGGAAAATATTTACAATGATTAATTGTAATTGATTGCAGACTTAATTATGTTGCACGTATAACATAAGAATAATTAAATAAATTTATTCTCCTTGTATATTAATTATACACAGTAAAAAATCGTGTGTTCAACTGTTAAAACTTAGAGTGGACTTTTGGGGACACGTAAAAATGTTAATGTTAACATTTTATTTTTTACTGTGTAATTAATTTAATTATTAAATGGCAGAGGCTTTTTTCTTAACGTTTAATATTATTGAATATGTAATACACACGCTTTTAACATCATCGTTTACATTACTTGCCCGTTGTATCCCGTTGTAACAGGGAATTATTAACAATGTAAATTGGTGGCCGAACTATGTGATTTTGAGTCACATGATCGAAGCGCTAAATTTTGTACTGACAGAAGTATTGGTTCTCTGATGGCGCGATCGACCGCTATCTCGCTGTTAAAGTTTTCGCAACCGTGTTGCAACGACCGCAATGCTTTTGCCACCACTCAATTATTTTCGCTGCCGATAATAATTTTTTTTCCGCTGAAACAACAAGCGTCACTGCGAAAAAAAAGCTCGTTAGCCCTTCAACGGTTATTGCGTCTGCGTTATTTACAATCAATGCTGCGGCATTGGTCAGTTACATTTGGACAAGTTGTTCTATGGGAAATTATTTTATCCAAAATTCATGCCAATTCCGTCATTATTAAAGACACATTTATCACTTAACAGTTGTAATAACTGACGCACAACTGTATACACAATGTTGCATAACGCAACGTAATATACTCGTAGTAACAAGAAAGTTGCATGTACGCAAACATTGAAGCGAGTCAAACGCGATGTAGTAAGATAATGTTAGAAGGACTCGTCAAGCCCCAAGAAAATACAGGGCTGCAGGGACAGTAAGGAAAGGACATCGGGGGTCTGAGCGAGCATGTTAGGAAATTGCTCTGTGCTACGCTGCATCCAGCGTAAATTAGAATACTGCGGTGGCGCGGCCGCGAGCGTGAGTACGCGCGGGTATTACCGGCATTAGTGTGCCGCACAGCTCGCAACCGGTTGGATCCAATTTAATGTGCTGTCCGCTCTCCTTGGGTTTCAGATCTGGACACGATGCTGTACGGTTACACGAACAGCATATACGTGCTGGACCACACGCCTGAATCCTTGCCGGTGAGTACAATTCGGCACGTAATAGGCCACTTAGGTACAGCTGTTATTGCGATCCCCTCGTGATCCGGGGTCGCTTCCATATCCGAATCATCGTGATCGGAATAACCGCACAGTTATTTGTATTTGTCTCGTATTATACTAAAACTGACTGTACATTTTTAATAATTTACGCTAATTGGTGGGACAATATTAGGAATGACGGAAGTCAGTAATAAACAGCACTTTACATAAATGACGAATATATTGTATCTAGACTAGATAGCTTTCTTACTTCATCATAAAGCGATTGTTGGCGGCTTAACTTGTACGCGCACATATTTGAAGAGAATTAATTCGGCAAACAAGCCATCGCCAGCGCGTGCAATACAATACGTAATCAGACCGTTAACCGCAAACGCTGCTGCAGAATGCATCATTTAGTGTAACTGTTATCGTCGTAATCACGTAGAGTCCTGTAATCGAAGTGGTAAACAGGCTAAATAACGGTGATAAACGGTAAACACAGGAGTAATTCGAAACGCGCTCTAAAATATCTCTTATCTAATCGCGAGATCGATAAAATGCATCGCGGTAAAAGCTGATTATCTGGACACGATAATTTGGAAAACGTGTACTTCGGGAAGGCTCAGTTTTGCGCGCGCAAAATAAGCAATTATACGATGCCATTATTTTACGTTCTAATGGCCATGCGATTCTCGATTAGATCCCATCAATTATTGCTATAATTGCATAGCCAAACTCCGCGCTGCTCGATGCATAATAACGCATAGATCCCAATGACGATAACCGATTAATTGAATATTCGTAATGCAATTAATCAAACAATCGCATAGCTGTAATTTGCGTTAGAGTTTACGAACAATAGCAGTGGTATTTACTTGTTATTCGTTAAACTAAGTTTTAATTATGCCCGATGAAAAAAGATATGCCGACCGCGGTACCAATTAAATTCAAGTAACACGCGAGCCTCGAATTTCGCACTCGTTAACACGTCGTGTGGTAAACAGCCGCGAAATTTATTCATATCCGCCAAACCATTTGCTAGTAAATGAGTGTTCTTACTAAATAATGTTTCGGAACAATTCGCGCGTACAACTGCAAACGCACACCCGTGCAGATCCGTCAGTTAGGTTTTCACGCGCTCGCGTAGTCGTTCCTAGACAACGTTAATCGCCATAATGCGTATCGACTAGGAACTGCTATATTAAACAAACGCATAATTATCTGTTGTACACATATTGCTATTGTTAAATTAGTATTCATTGTCGGGCACAAAAGCTTTTGCGATTATTTGCGCAACGAATAAATTAATATACATTATAAGTAAGGTATCGCTTTACCAAATATTGTTCCACAGATAAAATTATCTGCTCGTAATGTGAGTTACATGCCTCGCTAACAGTAACGTGCACAAGATTCTTGCCAAACGCACGATAAAAGAGATGTAGGTATTGCGGGAAGCAGAGAACTACATATAGGAGTGATATTTTCGAGAATTTTCGTATCATTCTCAATCGATCCCCACGCCTGTCAAAATCTGGGCGAAATCACCACGAAATTATCTCATTTCAAGGCTCTTAAGCCATTTAATCGCGCAGACCGAAATTGCATCGTTCAAACATTTATGCGACATTTTGCGCGTTGCATACATGTATTCGTGTATCCTTTACGGAACAATCATCGTCATAATAATTATAGCAGGAACGAGGACTATCGTAATCACGTTCGCGAGCGCGAACGCGCGCGTTCGCGAATGTATAAATTTGCTACGAAGTCGATCGGCGCGATGATACCACCGGTATGTTATTATTCGAATAATCCATCAGCAACAACGTGACTTAACGAACGTGATTACAATACATTTGGGAATGCTCCGCAGATGTTACAAAGTACCGGCTAAACGTGCCCCGTGATATGGTAATTAATGCGGAAAGCATTTCGTTCACAATGATAGTGCATTCGTTTAGACTCGCGCATTAGCTTTAGTAATTTCGTTTGGTAATTTGCATTAGTGCGAAATCGGCAGCGCGACGCGAATATGTAGCGAGCTCTCGAGCGATTTCCCGCAATTATTTGGACATCGCGTATGCGACAGCGATTTAAAAAAAAAAGAGTAGAAAAGAAACGCGTCGCGATACATGTACGGTGCACGATACGCATCGAAGCGTGGAAAAATGCATTAATTAAGCGAATGTCATCTGTGTCAATTAAAGCCCTTTTTACGCACCGTTGCGCGTGTTGTTTTTACGCGTTCTACAAAAATACGTCCAAATAGATCTATCTCTGCTTTGGCCGTTGTCATAAATCCCGTATATTTGTATTAAATTATGTTTTATACGTAAAATGCTTCATTTTACGATTATGTTGCAGATTTTTTTTTCAATCGAAACATGATACACGGAGATAATTTTCTCCTAAAACACCCTGAAAAATCATGTAATCGTGGAAAATGTTTTTCGAAATTTTACCGTACATTTTACTATTGAAATGTACACTAAATAAAATTACCAGCGAATTGTATGGAAAAATTTCAAGAAACACGTGAGATTCCTCAAAATGCCGCGTTGTGCCACGATTGCACGATTTTCAGGATAAATTTTAACAGGAAATTGTCTCCGCGTACATCGATGTAGCGGCAAGAACTGCCATAACGATATATTCTAATCAGTTATTATATTCGCAGATAAATTTTCCTAGCGGAGCTCCTTCGCGTAAATTATTATTAACGATCCAGCGGAACATCGCGGATAAATACCTCTCTCATTCGTACGTGACAATTATCGCTCCCGTGGAACAAAGAAGCGGGATCATGATCGCCGCGAGCGGGACGCGTGCTCGGTCCAAGGGGACTTAATAAAAATCCCAGTTTCAATAAAAGTAGATTTGCCATGGGCGTGCTTTATTAATCTGGCCGCATAAGCGCACGACACCACCCCGCGGTATTAATCTCACCTAAACATCCCTGGCGAACAATGTTCTCCTATTACCCGCCCAACGGCACGCGAAAACCGACATAATTATCCTGTTTCGCAAATCGTCCGACATGTCCTCGTGCGTGCGCGCGCGCGCGCGCGCCTGTGTCCTCCCGCCCTCCCGTTTTCACCCCTTTATCGAAAGTTTCCTATAGAGCTTCTGTCGGCATTAATTAACTTAATTAGATGGGTTCTCTTCATTAGCAGTCGCCTCTCGATGGTTTCTGTTGACAGGGGTTACAAGGGGGATTAACAACGCGGGAGCGAATGCTGCCTCTCCCGGACGGGCAAAACGCAGCCGGGCACTATCGCGGATTCTCTGGCCGGAGTTATAAACAATAATTTCAAAGGAGGGATCGGAAAAGCCCCGCGAGAGCCGTGCGTGTACATACGACAAAACACGTTTGCTGTTTAATGACGTTGGATTGCGCCGGAAATATTTAATATCCGGTACAGAAGGGAATTAAATCGAAAAATAATGCGGCATTAAACGCGTTTCATAAATCCGTAAATGCTGCGAACGCTAACGATAGCTTTATGCGATGTATAACGTTGATATAACGATACCGATTCGGTATTTGGAAAATTGATGCGCATTAATGGGAACGGGAGGGAAACGTTATTGTAAAGCTATTTTTGTTAATGCGAGCTTGCCGCTATCGCTTCCATTATCGCAATCTTCGGCTTTTCAATTTAACATGTAACGCTAATTAATACAGAGAAACAAAGGGAGATTTTATTCTCTGCTAATTGCCCTGTAAATTAAAAAGTCTTTCTTTCATTAGGCAAATGTGTTTGCTGAATGATAACGGCAACAGTTATAATATGAGTTAACGCATAATTGCTATATTATAAAATTAATTCTGGATGATTAAGTCGCGCGATCGATCTTGCTCCACTTTCTTTTTTTCCCTTGGTTGAAATTAACATAATTCTTGATTCGTCGGTTCACACAGGTGAAGGCAATTGGGACAATTTGTGAACAATTAGGTTATTCGGCGTATATATAAATTGGAAAGGTTGCCGTTATAATCTACCCTATTGCTTGCAATACCCTTGATTTACCCGATTTTCCGCCGGCTAACCAATAAACCATGCTTACGCCCAATCAATATTGAAGCTAATTATCCAAAGCATACCGAAATTCAATTTCCGGATGGTCAAATTCTCAATTTCAGTATATAGAAGGTCTAATGGCTTTTATTTTGACGATACAAAAATATTCTGCGGATCAATAATTTGTGCTGTCAATAAAAATCGATGGGCAATATAAAAATAACGAGACCTCACTGACAAGAGAATTGGGGCAGGGAAATTAAAAGTATTTTAAAAAAGATTTTATTTTTTACACAGCGCAATGTATTATCTATTTACGAAGCGTATACATAATTAATTTCATGTAATCCGCGGATTCGTTCACAAACGGGATATTATTTCTGCACTTAATCTTGTGAAAATTGGAGCGGGATAAATTCGAAGCCTAAAAAAAGACGTTTTTTTTTATTCGCTCTGCAACGTGTTATCTATTTTTGAAGCTGTCTCAATAATAACGCGCGGATTCGTCCAAATGGAATATTTTTCCGCGCGATTTTGCGAGGCGAAACATAATGGATAATATATCTTTAGGGGGTGCTGTATCTCGCAGTACATTTTTCAACATCAAGTAAAAATTATTTCTTTCCCCACTACATAAACTCCCTCTGCAAAATCCGTTTCCTCGCGGGCAAAAAGTCTTCGTCGGTCGTTTTATCCAAGTCCGCCCTTTCGACCGGGTTATCTATCAGTGTTGAAGGATTCGAGAAAAGTTCGCGCGCAGCTGAAAATACCAAGACCGACGGGATATGCGTCCCGAGGGATCGGCCTGGGATACTGTCTTCCACTGTACACTCGGTAACATCGAATCAGCCTGGCGCTTGTTATCGCGCCCACCATTTGATCTCTTTTGCCATTTTCCGTCGACCTCTTTTGTTCGTCGTCGACTACCCTGAAGATGACGTTCCCTTCAGGCGTCGCCCTTGAATGTGATAAAATAAAGATCGCGCTCTCGCTGCTCGGGAAATGGCCGGAGAGAAAGTTTTTGTTTCCCGTGATATAATCGCCCGATACGCGGGGACGTGCAGAATTGATCAGCCGCGGTAAAGGGTTAAGGACGCCGCTTTCATCCCTTCTTCCCTACTGGATAATATTAAGGAAGGAACTTTGAGCTTAAAAGAGTGATTGATAATTTTGTAGCTTTAAATCTGAACAAAAGTTCGCAGATTATTCGCGCCCCTTCAATAATATAATTTTCGTAATTGAGTTAATCAATTTAATTACATAATTAAAAATTGACCGTAAGTTTATTTAATTAGTTCACATCGACGATGAGATTACTCTGACAATAAGATTTTTTTATTGCTTCTTCGCGTTTATTATTTTCTGCGATATTGAAACGAATTGAGATCCTTTAACGAATTTCAGTTGCACCGAATGCAGCATCCCGTTGGATTGTACGGGGACTTCCATTTTCCTTCTTAAACTTCTCGTAGATCGAGGTACATTAAGCGGAGAGCTTAAGCTACTTCGACAGTGCTCGTAGATGAAGCTCGCCTGGATTCGCCGAAAGTGTATCTTGCATTTTCGGCGAGAGTTCACGACGTGTAACAGCTCGCGAGCGGCGATCGCCTGAAAATACTTCGAAAACCACTTCGTCCCGGTTTCGTTGATCGTACCTAGTTTCAATGTGATTTTCAGCAAACCCGATGTAAAGTCTTCCCGACGAAAATACGAGTAAGCAAGCATTGAGCTAGCTAGATAATAGCGGAAAGCGTGGAAGCAACCCGGTGCAATTACGGTTTTTCCCGACGCACTGGCGGAACGGTACCTGCGCAAGAGCCGCGAAGTTTCGCACAAGTGGAAAATTGTTCACGCCCCAAGATGAAAATTGAGATATCTCCGTCCGAAATTCTCCAACTTTTCAAGCTGAATTCAATTATTCGTTCTCGCCAATTATTTCCTTCCGGTGGAACGATTCGGGGACCCTACAATGGTCGTTCGTTTCGTGAATACGCTCATTTTAGTGAGCAATTTTTAATGATCCCCTTGTGATTAAGCAAATCGCTCTCTAAATGTCGCCGTCATCCGAGTTCGCGTTTGAGCTCTCGGCATATCCCCCTGTTTTACGCACGAGAAGTTTTCCCTTGTAAAACACCGCACGTAGTGCTATATTAATGATCTGTCTGCAGTTTATTTCTGACCGTAAGGAATGAGGGCAAGTTGTGTGTACGACGAAAAATTTTTCTTCGAATATAGAAGTTTGATCATTATCAGATGAGTTTGAAATAATAATGTACGAACGAATGCTCGGCGCGCGGTCCTGCAATTTTAATATCACGTTTATATTAAAAGTTTCCAAGTATATATTTCAAGCCCCGAAAGGGCGAAAAGAGGTGGTGGAGCACCGCCGCAAGACGTCTGCCTTACATATTCGTGAAGATGCATCCTTTAAGGGAAAAATACTAAGATATAAAATTAAAAAATGTGATATACTCGTACAGTCCTCGCTAGTTTAATAACGTAATTTTAATAATTTTCTGCTTCTGAGAGCGAAAAGCACGGAAAGGTGTCTTTACGGGATTTTCTGTAAAAAGCCACACTAGAAAATAACATTCGTGAACATTGCACCGATTGTTTAATATAACGATTTTAATAACACATCTCTTCCATCTCTGAGATACGGCACGTTTTTCATTGTCATAATATTCACGGTACCCTCGCCATTGTTAGAAAAGTCGCCCGGGGGTGCGTTGCGAATGAGAGCCTTCGCGATCCAAAACGAATAGGACTCTGGGAAAGGATATTCTCGTTGAGAGTGTTAGCTTGTCAGGGACACAGTATCCTTCGCTTCTATAACAAGCATTCGTTTTAGCCTCGCTGGACACTGTACTTGTGCAATTCCAGAATAGCGTTGTACGCATCGTTCACGTTGAAACTTCAATGTCGTTTCTTCAATTTCCGAAGAAAAATTTGATTGGCAGAATTTAAAACTATTGTTCAAATTGTCGAAAGATAGCGAGAATTACTGAAAAGAAAACCCAGTGTATCTTTAACAAAATATCTTCTTTACATGAGCGAATTTTTACAATAAGAAAACATGCGATCCCGGTGTACTTTATTAATTGATATATGTTATGAGACTGACATATTGTGGACATTATATATGCGTGTTGTACGCGATTATTACGCAAATAGCATCCACTAATTAGTAAATGTATGACCGTAGGACATGGACATGCTGCAACTGTTCGCATCTCCGGCAGGTAGAGCGTTACTCACGAGCGACAATCGGCCGGGGGGATCAACGTCGACCTCCTCCTTGTCTCGAGAATCCTCGTCGAGGCTGAAGAGCAGCAGGAGACCATCGGGCACTGGCACAGTCAGCGCGCCTACGTCGCCGCCAAGGCGGCGGAAGTCGAGCGCCGAGCTTTACAAGGAAGCTGTCGAGATTCTCGGCCTCACTTGCTCGCTGACCGATAGCTGTCGGTGCATCGATTGCCAGGTAATCATTTATGATTTATGCTCGGCACAACGTACATCACGCTCTGCTATGAGTTTTTGTGTGCAGTTTCTCGTATGATATGACTACATCGTGATGTACGATGCGTCGAACTTGATATATTAAAAACTCACAAAGTTACTGAATCTCGAATAAAATTTGATAATAAATTTATTATCTTAAGAGCCGAAGTTTTGGTTCACCTAGAGATTTGATTATTTGAGCGAACAAAAATACGAAATTCCACGCGATCCTTAAACTTTCATAGTAACAAAAAGGTACGTTTTGTCGCGTTTGCTTGTATGTACTGAAATGCCAGGCCATATTGTAAGTTAAAAACTTTATTGAAAATATTAATCGAGAAATATTAGATTTCATTAATATTTACGGTCTATTCTTTTTTTTCGTGTAAGCCAATTACGTCGCGCAGGCGGTTGCTGCAGACAAAATGCCGCAACGTCAATAATTGTATTCACGCAAATAAAGTTGATATTGGCTAGTTTGTATACTAATTGGACAATTCTGTTACGGATTACTCGTCGCGGAACAAACTTTTTTCACTGTTCCATTTTGGCCTGCACTTCTGGGTTCGTTAGCTACGGTCGGAAAATTCTGATTTGATTCCATCTGGTTGCAAAGACCGTTAATGTAAAAGCTATAAACTTCAGCTGTGAGTTATAAAATTTTTGTTAGCGCTACGTCAGTGGTTACATCGTTGGTTTAATAACTAGGGACTATTAATTAATTTTCCATTACGTATGTATATCGTTGTCAAGATATTTATACATTAATAACACATATATATTTTTATACACTTTTACTATTTTATACAAAGAAATATATTCGAATGAAAAAAGTATAGTAATTTATTAGAAGTGTATTAATTTATTATAATGTAATAATACATGCACTACTAATAATGTTTCTTGAGCACGTTTTCTTTATACGCTTCGTTGACTCGAATGAAATCCAAGTGCTATTGCAACTAACATTTGCTATTATTTTTACAGAGCAACTACTTCGACTGCGACGACGATTGCGGCGATGCTAGTACAGAATTGGCTGCGGGCACTCCTATTCTATTGGACCACGCACTATCGCATCATCTGACTGTGTGTTCCATACAGTAGCAAACGACCGGTAGACGAACATTTCGGCCCCTTGTTAGCCCGCTCTGCCATACGTTCGAGAAGAAGAAGATGACATCGTCGGCGTGTCAATATCTTCCGACAGCTGCACAACATTCGCGTTAAAAGCAGGAATTAGCGAGACTGAAAACAACCAGGGCGGCAATGATACTATGTAGATACCGAACACCGGGTAGCAGGAAAATTGAGTCGTTCGTTTCGTGAGTTTTCACAGAGTTGAAATATTTCTTTCCCTTACCAGGTAACTTATCTGACATCTCGTATGATCGGACGATTATTTGCTCAACCATATTTATCGGGTAAACGCAGCGTCAGGTTTCACGCACGTTACACGAATTATTACCCAAATACACTCGAACACGTTTGCTTTACGACAGTGCAGCATGAATATCGATAAGCTTATGACGATGTAAGCGAAAATAAGTTCTTGCAAATACACATTTGGTATCGTAGTAGCGGCGCGACGACTCGCATGTTTGTACCGTCGAAAATTGGAAAATTGCGTTCAGAAGCGATTATAAGGCACGGCTCAAAAATCGTTCGAATTTAAATCATGCCAAAACAGCGCCAAAAAGTTTACGATAGGATATCCTAATTAATAATTAGCCTGTGCACCGCGTTCGTACACCGTTCGGTCATCCATCAGATGAAAGTGCATCGGTATTATCCAATCGGATCGCCGACATGCGTGGTGTATATGAAGTCTGTATACATATATATATGTGTATGTGTGTATACATGCGGGATGTTCCGTGACAAGTCGGCCCTACTTGAGCGGTGGACAGGGGACACAAATATAATGATAAAACGCGCTCCAGAGTTCTCATAGTCACCAGTGGTAAATTAAATCAAAATTTTACTAAGTATGGAAACGACCTTACTGGCAATTCTTTATTATAATAAAACACACGGTTCCGGCCTGGTCCTCTTCAGGTAGCGAATTTACAAGAGTGCCTACAAATGTCTGAAGAACAGATAAACAAAATATGAAGTAAAGTAGGCTAAGTTCTTACATAACAGAAGAGGAAATTAAGGTGTTATTATTTATATAACAAGGCTTACAAGATTCGTCCAGATTAGAGATGTGAAAATTAAGTTAGAAGTCAGAAATTTCGTTGTGTCTTGTCGTCAGCGTTAGGAAACAGAACACGGAAAAAACTGATTTAGTTGATTCAGCAAATCTATAGTTTGCTGAACAAAATTAAACGTTTTAAAGAAGTAAATTTGCTAATGCAGCAAAGAAGTCGTGTGTAAGAGCAATCGTTACTTTGTTCATCAAACAAATCGATTTTTGCTGAAATTATCTTAGTTACTGCAACAAATCATTTTCGCTAAGTGCGAGACGTAGCTAGCGCCAGCCTCTGAGTAGTTCGCCGACCGCCGCTAGGCCGCGCATGGTGGCGGCCAAAAACTCGGAAGCAAAATTCAGTCTCGTAGGGTATAAAGAGAGGCACATATTCTTCTGAAGAAAGCGAGATTATCGTTAATAATTGGACAACGATTTGCAAAGTTAGTATGCAAACACAACAACTGTGTGTATCACACACACACAGTGAACAATTTTGCATACTAAGCTTGCAAATCGTTGTCCAATTATTGATAATCTCGATTCTCGCTTTCTTCAGAAGAATATGTGCCTTTCCTCAATGGTGTTATTCTTTCAAATTCTTCGATTTCCTCCCGCATTGGCATATGAGACCCGGCTCGTGTTTCAATCTCATGCTGCGGTAGTACCTTATGTCTCAGTTGTACGCGTAAATTATGCAATTGCTGGAATAGAAAGTAGTTACACATATTTTATTTGCGAAGTTTGTGGCAAATACAATTTCTGTCATTATTACCATTGCGTCGGCTTCACGTAATTTCTCAACGCTGGCAATAGCGTCATCGGAACACCGCCCACCAACAGCGAACACCTCTCCCCGTCTCGTAGGTCTCGTAGGTCTCGTAGGTTTCCTGGGCCTCGTCCTAGGTCCCTGCATCAATGGCCTCTCTCGCGGCAAGAGTAGGTAATTCTTTGCTTCGTCCACGAGATCTCGACAAGCGTCGTCGGAGCGAACCAACAGATCCGATCCTACGGTACCAACTAAAAATTTTGGACCGAGTAGCGGCAGTCGCACGTGCTGCAGGACCTGTGCCAGATGTTGTCTTCTCTCCGTGACGTTGTATTTCACCCAGTTCATCACGGCGCTGAACACCTGCTCCTCCGTACGTACGTTTAGCTCATCCGACGAAATAATGTCTACCAATTGGCCGACAGGTAGC
>NW_011967241.1:1407254-1425414 GCF_000949405.1 Vollenhovia emeryi | reverse complement strand
AAAAATTCTTCGCTCTCCATCACCTACGAGGACCAAAGCGATAAATATCCCGAAAGTCGGGAGGTCAAGACCGACGTCTTATACCTCGGACGTGGCGTACCTCTTGGAAATTATGTCGAGTAAATTTATCGGCAATACGCAGAAGTTCGCGGCACGAGTGGGTATCCGCGAACGCCCGGATACCCAAGCAATTTGATGGATCTAATTGGTGTTCGAGAAATCCGCAACACATATCTTGAATTTCTGCTAATTGAAGAATGCACGCTGCTGGAAGGAGAGTTTGAACATTCGCTTCTTCGACGATAATGTGAGAAGTGTAACAGAAGTCTACGATTAACTCCGTGGCCATTTCGTCTATGTCGCGTATCGTTACTTCAGTCTGTCTAGATTCCGCCAGCTCCCCAGTAAACATTGCCCTGGAACAAACGAAGACGTAGAATTCGCGTCAAGATTACGCGCAACTTGTCGCGCGTGTTCCATTGGTTGTAGTAAAGAATCATCTTTGCTCTACTAACAAATCTACCGTGCTGTAACATCAAATTTTATTAGATATAATTACTAATCCTATGCAGCTTTGCGATTTGATTACTGCAATATAGCAAACTGGCTGTCCGTATATTACGGCGGTAAATTTGCTAGACTAGCAGGGTTTTTGGTTGTCATAGCAAATCTTTTTTTTCCGTGAATAAGCGATAAATAAGTCTAAAGTCACGTACAGGAGTTGTAAGAATGCGTGGAAGGGGAGACACTCTTGTAAGTTTGTTACCTGAAAAGGACCAGTATTACTGGCCGGAACGTTGCCAGTAAGGTCATTTCCATACTTGTTAAAATTCTTGATTTCTTGACTGGTGTCACTAAGCTGCTATTTAATTGTTAAATAAAAATGCTTATAGTCGACCAGACTGGCAAGATTGAATGGTTTACTTCATTTTACAACGTTTCGACCTAATTCTAGATCCTTATCAAGTAACAATAATTACCGTTTCTTAATTATTGTTACTTGATAAGGACCTGGAATTAGGTCGAAACGTGGTAAAATAAATTAAACCATTCAGCCTTGCCAGTCTGGTCGACTACAAGCTCTACATTTTTGTACAATGATAAAAGTCTGTATAAACATGTGTCCTATTCGATCTTATTTTTTAATTACAGTCATGTGTTCACCGCGCTGAAGTGGAGCTTACTTACTGCGGAACACTTTGTGTACATACACAAACATACATGTTATATTTACTACATGTTTTATTATTAATAATTATTTAAGTCTAGCGAAAATGCAATTGTTGAACAGTAAGTGCGCGCAGCTAAATAATAAGACGGCTCCAAGCGATGGAAATAATTTCGCACGACGTTATGTATAGACTATATGTATGTCACGCAGTTGAGTATGTGTTCGATTAAGTTTTCTAAAGTAAACCCCCTCCTACTGAGAACTCCACGTTGAGTTAAGGAGACGCGAGTAATAATGCGGCGAGTTGGTTTTCTCAACCTGCAGAATGTGCATGGCGCTAAAACACAGTGTCTATTGCGAAACGATATGTCGGTGAATTTTCTATTTGTTATATAACTGAGACTTTTATAAAGCAATTAGCGGCTAGAGGGGGTTGAGGAGACCACTCGCAACGTGCAATATCGTAAGCGACGTAACGATAAACGAAGTTAGGCCTGAATTACGTTGCGCACTTCGAGTTAGGTGACATAAATTAAGAAGATACGTACGGGAGAGAGGCATCGTACTTACTGTGAAAGATTAAGAAGAAAAAGTTTAGCGATACATCTAACCGGGATTTCAAAGAGGGTCAAGTGCCAAATAATTTTATTGCTAAGCTTACCAGGCAAATAATCGAATTGTTAAGGTAACTTTCGCGTGTACGTTGATTAAAACGTTGCGTTATATATTTGGACGCTATGGATAAAATTTTATACCGAGCTGGAACAAAATATTAAATTTTAGATTTAATCTATAAGAATCCGATATATTCTCGGTTCGCGAAAATTTCTCTCCGCACATTAAACTTTCATCGTCTTTTGTTAGTTGAACAGTGGTGTTCTCATAGGCGTATAGTATGTAGACTGCGCGTTTGGCTGAAGCACAGTGTACAAACTTTAGAAAGAGGCAACATACTTTGAACGGTCGCCTTCTCTCTGTCGTCCTCTGTCATTCCCCTTACTCTTCCGTTACCTCCGCTATATATTAGACAAAGATGATGCGACCACTCAACTGTCAGCCCTCTCGTTCCAAAGTTTGCACGTGTTCTCAACGCGGGAGAGGTAGGGAACGCGCAGTCTATTCTTACTACGTCTATGGGTGTTCTTCTTTCTAAATCAGCGCATTCTAATTTAAAATATGCTTTACAATGCCATTAAGCATTCTTAGGCATTCTATAATTTCAGACGTAAAAACATCAAACTGAAATTAAAAACGTCCATAAATAAAAGGGACATCTATAGAATTTCTTTCGGGATACGTTTTATAATCAACAAGGGAGTAATCGAAGTTTTCATGCACTTCTCATTAAATTTTCCACGTGATTAAGTTAAAACGATTTAACATTTCGAATCTAACATTCGAACGCTCCATTATTAACTATAATTGAGGGTTTAATTATTCCTTACGTCACGTCGCTTTTAGTTTCAGTTGAATGTTCATCTTCATTATTTAAACTTGAAAGTGATATTTTCAGAGAGACTGGTATTATAAATCCTGGGCGAGAGATAAATTCAGCCTTTTCTCGTCCAGAATCATGAGCATACGAATTCTCGTGTTTCTCGCGTGAAAGCATGCTAGTGTAGAAGATTCGTCGTCGAAACTAGAGCGCGGCATTTTTATAATTTTGTAACTTTTCATAATCTTCAAATTCTTCTTAGTTTTTTAAATTCGTATTGCAATATCGTTACTTTTTACAACGAGACATCTTGTCGATATTAGGAGTAATGGACAGTCGTGACCTTGAGTCAGTCTCGACATGAAATTTCTTCAACTTGTTGAGTAGATTTGCGCTCTTCTCGATCTAAATAATCGCGTCGCGCGATTGATCGTTTAAGTAGAATCTTTATGGAGACGACTATAAGTTTTCCTCGCGTGCGAAAAAAGTTACACCCGCGAAATTGTTATCAAAGAGTGTGTCTCTGACGATTCATTTGAAGAGTGCTCTAAAGGCAACCGACAGACTTTTAAATATTACGTAAATTTAAGCTATTTATATGCCAAATAGCTTCACACGTGAAACGAAATCCGTAAAACATTGTGGATCCATAAAATATTACGATTCTTGCTAGCTATCAGAGAGCAACTAACAATGCTGCATTCTACTTTACTAACGTAATGAGAATAATTTCTGCCTGGCTAGGAAAAGTCTAAATTAAATGACCGATTATTCTCGATAATTCTCAATACATGATAATGCATACTCTTTTTCATGAACATATGTTCGTGAATTAACAACTGATTGACTAGCGATGATGAATATCAGACGACACCTTATCGATGTATCTTTTTTCCATCAAGATAGAGATTATTTATCTTTGTTAAGAAGACGCGCTATGGTAGAGTGTTGGTATGATTGAAATATTATCGTTACTAACGTTATTAAGTATAGATAGAAATAAAAGAAGCGATCTTTAATTAAGTAGACGCGGAGTGGGAGAGAGCCGCGAAATTGAAGTTTAGTGCTTGCGATTAATATCAATTGAGGAATTCAAAGAAATTCTGAGCATTTCTTTCTAATTTTGCAAGCGAATGTGTGAGTGAAAATTTTATTATGTTCGCATACGTTTACTAATACCATGCTAAATATAGTTAGTACAATTATATTTACTACAATTAAATATTAGTACAGCGATTATTATTGCTATATAATTAAGAAACGTTATTAAAGATTATTAATATTTTAAAAATGACAAGTAAATTTATCGAATTTTTAATATTTTGTATTTCGGGCTTTCTTCTGCATACATTCGTAGCCAATCCACTTTTAGAATGCACGTACGTTGCGTCGGATTGGCTTCTTCTCATCGACGAAAGTAACAGCGCAATTAATAATCGTTCCAGATATATTCGAAAGCCTCGAGAAGCTTCGCGAGGACATATAAAGCGAAATCTCTGGCTTCTAACCATTTTATAGTAACATAAATTGCGAGGGGAAATTCCGAGCAGAAGATCCTCGTGAACCGTTGCGGCGTACTCTTGAGTAAGAGACTACCATTAAAGTACGATACAATATACTTGACTCTCGTTTTAACCGTATTCATTTTTAATGGCCCTTTTCCTTCCTCGTGTCTTGTAATAAAGATAGAATTATGGATCGACAAGGTAGAGACCATTAAATTATTAAATCGAATATATCGTCAATGTGCTTAGAACTATAACTTATTTAATCTCTTAATAGCTGTCTAGTATTTCATTTAATTTTTATTTAAAGAAATTCTTAATTGCTTTAATTCACTTGTCAAAGAATTTTATTAAGAGATTTTTCCAAATTATATCTTATAAATGGAGAAAATTAGAATCGCTTATATTAAAATATTATTAGTAATTTGAACATTTCAACGAGAGAATATTTTTAATTTTTACAGATTTTTGTGGAATAATTGTTAAAAAATGATAGGAAATGAAACAATGATTATCAATAAAATAGAAGGATTTTTATATGTATATCAAATTAAGAAATAGACTTTATAATACTTGAGTAAATAAAAAAATTGAAAAGATCTTGGCAATAAAAAATTTTCAGTTTTGTATGGTAAGAATATGCAGTGGAAAGTATAGTTAAATCATTATTTTCTTAACAAAATTAGGTACGTTATGCTATGCTACACGTTTCTTTTTCTGTTTGAAATATTCGAACTTTGTTTTAAATATTCTGATTGCACTAGAATTATATAATTATTTAAAACAAATGTTTTTAATTTTCAAAAGTAACTCTATATTCATTCTAATGAAAACTTATAAATTAACAAAAAGATATTCAAATTTTGATGTAATATTGTCTAACATTCAACTTTTGTATTACAAGATTGTTTCTTCTCCCTCTACGGGAATATTACAAGAATAATTGTAACGTATATTTCTATTTTATTGTTTGACGATAAGTACTACCCTTAGTTGGTGATATAGGAACAGGATAGGAAACATAATATCCGCCTGTTATCAATGTAGTTTGATATTCTCTTTTATCATCTGTGATAAGGTAGATATTTTTATCATAGATTAAATAAAAAACATTTTTTTAAATAGAATAAATGAAACACGTAAAGATTGATAATTTACCAACAATTTACAATTAATCATAACTAAAATTGAGATTTGTTATCATGCACAAATTTTGATATAAAAAATTACAATCATTAAATATCGTAGGAAGGAAAAGGTCAATTAAAAATAAATACTGTTCTGAAATGAGAGATTTAATATTACTATTATTGGTATTAATAATATAAAAATATTAATACATATCTAAAAATTAATTAATTGATTAATAATATGAATAGTATAACTTAACAGCACTCAATAATCTGCTAATTCAAGGATCAATCATCAATTTCTTAATTTATCTATTTATTGCAACAAAGTAGTCCACAAACAAGTTTTACCTCGCATAACTTTAAACGTAAACAGTTATTTCGTAAACTCTTTGTTACTTTCTTATCTAATTATAATCGTAGTCTATCTATATTTTATTGTGTATCAAACAGATCCTGCATTCTGAGTGTGTAAAATTTCCACTCTCACCTGATATGTATTCTCCGAGAAACTATTCGTCAAAAGACACCCGTCTCCATTCGCCATTTTATTGCATACGTATGCCTGAAAATGCCGTAGTGGACCACGGTACCATTTTGATGATCGCTACACGCCTCCGTCGATGCGGGATCATAGCAGATAGCACTTTGGCGAAGTCGTTGGAGGATCCACCCCGCATCTACGGGGATGGGGGCGAAGCAGTCGGGATGTAAATTCGATTGGAGGCACACCGGCTACACGGGATACTCTTATTTCCGAAGATCCAAGGGGTTGGGCGTGAGCGACAAGGTAGGGAGGGTCTGGTGTCCTCCAACTCATCCTCCCCGTCCTCCTTAGCGGAAGGATGCCTCTGGGAGCGCCGCTTATATCGAGTTAGAGCCGTTTGAATACAGACACACTCCTCCGGCTGGAAGGGACCCGCCAGGCTGCCGGAGATATCGGAGGATCAAAAGTTGATACCCGATCTTCCTCGCGCGACTCTAGCTATCCTTATATGATTACCTAAGGACCTCCTACCACCGGCGAAAGGGTATCGGCGCAGTCCTATCCCGCGAACCCTCCTCCCTCGCCGCCATCTTAAGACCGATGCACTAGTCCCGCACGACGCGTAGAATACTTAAGGATCCGTGTCTTCCGCGGTCCCTACCACCCCATCCACGACGACCTCCATCTTTCCGGACTAGGCGGTTGGAATGACGTGTAGTACGCATAAAGTATTCCTAGGAGACGATCCGTTCTGAAACTGAGTTACGGCTGCTACGTGGTCCAGGCGGCGATACGGTCCGCGACATCGACGAGGTCGATCGCGGAATTATGCACGGCACCGCGAAGGAGGGATGATTATATTTCCATTTGCACCGCCGATGAGATGTTACGCGTGGGAGCGATAAAGGCGAATAGGTGAAAGAAATTATGATCGAAAGATAGAAGATTCCGAACAGTTGTTCACTCGGTTGGACCTAGTGAATCCTCATTGAATGAAATCTTTATAAGATGATAATTGACGACAGCAAATGAGAGAGCAACTGATGGTAGTTTTTGATAATTGAGCATCACGTGAGTGGAAATAGATTAGTAACAAAAAAATACGTAAAAGAAAAATATACATTGTATAAATATTCATTTCACATATTTGCACAAAAGTAATGAAAGTTCGGGAAAACAAATTGAAATTTTGATCCCTTGTAGCAGTCAATAATGTTAAAAATTTTTTTGTTAGTGTAGGTATTTCTATTTTTCTGAGCGCAATTTACTTTTTGTACTTTCAAGTAGAAGAGCACTTAAAATCACGGTTAAAAAAATTAAACAGAGCTAAGCTAAATACTTATCATAAATTGTTTCCATAAAATCTGCCGATTTGTGACACTAAATGATTATTTAATCTCATAATGTTCGTGTCGATGCTGTCGTCGCGTAAAACATACTCGTATACTCGAAGAATCGGGAGCTAAGATATCGAAAAGGTGGGGAGAATTCGTTGATCCTGCTCATCAATGATGCAGCTGAAGGAGATACACGATGCCACGGTTGCTTTAGCGAGGCACGATGCATGTCCTTGGGGGTCGATTTCGCCGAGGACGACATAGCATCGACGAATAATCACTTTTCCGAAGTATTCTCTGGCCAACATTCCCGTGGATAGCCACCCGCGACCGTGCATGATCATTTATTCAGGACGGGTAATGAATCGGACGCCCATGGGAGCGTCGTCATCACCTTCGTGCGGATCGGCAAGCCTATTCGTGAGCTCTCGTTGAGTCCCGAAGACTTACCGGAAGACTTTATAGCCGATTGGGAATGGCATTGTCACACAAAATGCAGGCTATTGTTGCTCGTTTCGCTTGCCTGAATTTTTCAATTAAAATCGACTTTGTTTTCCACAACGAAGACAGCTCCGCTTAAACTTAATTCCAATCTACATCAATGTAATTTTGATTTTAATCCCGATATTATCTAATTCGATCCAATCCAATTGTGATGTCGCAAATGCTTTATTTTGATAATATAAAGTACGGATGACTAACGAAGTACAACGAATTTCACGTGTCCTTTTAATGTGATAATATCACGGGGAAGAATTCTCTATAAAATTCTCTATAAAAATTGACGAAAACGTTGTACGGATCCGTGCAAGTCAGAATTCGATCGATCTCTGGCTGTATTAAGTCCAGCCGGAGACGCTTGATTGATCGCAGGAACGCGCGACGTGCCCTTTTCTTCCTCGCAGGCGTAAGCGACCATTTGTTTCCCTCTTCCCGCTTTCCATGCAGAGCTATTTGTTTAAAGTCGCGCGGCACATGGAAGAAAGAGAGAGTCGCCTCGTTATTAGAGAAGCCTACTGATAAATGGCTGCATCCGTGACAGTCTGTCGCCTGATCGATCGAATTGTTTATAAAAACAAGGTAAAAACGAGGAAGATAGAGGAAAGAGGGATTATCGTTTGGCGGCAACACTTACGAAACTTAAAAACGTATTCGAAAATGCCGGATAATTTCTGAGGAGCCGCAAGCGAATCCGGCCGGATGCTACGTCAACCGAATTGACGAGGGAGCGTGCACGCGCGAATTAGTTACTATCTGACCTACGTGGCTCTAACTGCAAGTGATCGTGAGCGAAATTGCGCTTGTTCCTGTACGTTTCCGTCAACGGAAGGAACATATCTCCGTCACGATCCGCGCGTGGAACGAATTAGCTCGCGGCACGCAACGCACGAAAATTGCATGAACCGCGGCGCGAGTTCCCTAATCTCCCTCTCAAAAATTCCATTAGCCGCGCGACGTCCGGGCGGATAATTGGACATCGACGTTTTTTAATCCGGTTGACCCGTGCAAATGCAACTGACGTGCAAATCCACGCAGCATCCGGGACGCATTTGCGCGAAATGAGATTTCGCTATCCAGCCACCCGTTGTCGCGGGAACGCAACGCGCAAAAGAATAAAGAACGAGAAGGAAAAATAACACGACGTCGCAAAAAGAGTGTGCAATGTATTTTGCAAGTAGTAAAAAACATGGGGAAAATGGGAATAACGTTTTTAAGTTGGAAAATATTTTATATGCGTAACCGCGTCGAGAGAATGCGACAATATTTATGGATGCGTATCGCTTTTCCGTTATGTAATAATGATGAGAACAAATAGGCCCATCATCATTTCAAATCTATCATTTTCTAATGCACTTTGAGAGAATTGAATTACTCGGTCAAATCGAAAGTAATTACGTGTTATAGCGCAAGTCGACAGAGCACATTGTCACAGACACGGTTAAATTAATTTAATATAAAAAGCTAATATTGATGCGTGCAAGTCTTAATTAAATGATAAGTTCAATTAAACAGGACGTGATATATAATTTAAATTAAGATCTTTAATATCGTTTTTAATATCGTTTTGATTTTTTGATAAAAGAATTAAAAAGCTAATATAATTCAAGAGGCAATTAGAAATGGTACAAACGGCAAATCAACATAACAATATTTTTCTTAACAGGAAATATCTTCAGAGTCGCCAGCAATAATTAACAGCATCGAATTTGGTTGACCGTATCTGGCAATTTTTAATCTTTAAGAATCGCTACGTTTCGACCATGGGTTTTGGTCCTTTTCAAGCGATCTGACTGAGACATGGTCGAAACGTATGCGATTCTTAAATATAAAAATTGCCAGATACGGTCAACGAAATATTTTTCTTATTCGAAGGATGTAATGTTACGATATTATTTTAAATTGTCATAAATATGTTTTATATTACTTGGGATATTGGGATAAGTATTGTATAATAATTACACGATGAGTAATAATACGGCAATAACTGTACGCACAACGAAAATAACAAACTTTCGCCGAACTTTTCATTGATAGCCGATTACAACGCGTGTCATCGAGCTATAGCAGGAGCGTCAAAATCAACCCTAAAGAATTGTCGTGCAATCATCTTTTCCTTCGTAACGGACACATCCGTACGTCGCATCCTTGTGCCACTACATCACTCAGAGTTGTCACAGGCCGGGACAGGTTACGACGTCCTCGTACGGTTTCCACCAATTTGGCGACACGCTCGCACGTTCGCGGATCCGGACCGAGTTATTGCGGGGGCAACGCGCAGGACGGGGGCTGTAAATAATATGGAAAACCGCGGCATAAGGGGGATGCGGCCCTCTCCGCCGTGCGACACTCCGCCGAACGTTGTACGTGTATGTGCAAGGACACGAGGAAAGGAATACGAAAAAGGAAAAACGGAAAAACGCGAGAGGGAGAGAGAGAGAGAGAGCGAGAGAGGGGGGGGGGGGATTGAAAATGACGGAGGGGGAGAACGACGGTGCGAGATAGCGGCGTCTCCGACTGGCGGTATACGCTGGCGGTGACCCGAGTCGTCATATTTCAAACTGGGGCGTCCTCCGAGGGGCCGTGAATACCTTAATAGTCATAAGGTGTATCCGCATACGGCGGGTATATGGAGTTCCCTAAAACGTATTCGAACGTTCCATAGCCGGCAGCTGCACGAGATGATACAGTCCTGGACTGGCGAGAATGTTCTTCGCGAGGATACGATGAGGAGGAAGAGCGCAGGCGATACGGGGGGGGGGGGCGGGGGGGAACCGCGCGCGGCTACCGCGCGCTAAAGTGGTGTCGCAAAAATTGCGATGGCCGGGAATATTCGCGATTGGTACGCGCGACGGGGCGGTGCTAATAACACGAGGTATTACGATCGTGCCGGTACTTCGCAAAATCGTCCGGACAATTTTCCGCGAGCGGATCGTTACGGACGATTTTGCCATTGCAATTTATCGATTCCTTATTATCCTGGAAGGGGTTGATACTTTGGGGTCTTGGTGGCGACTTTTAGCCAATAAGGACACGTAACGACAAACGATTGACAATTTGCAAGATATAAATAGGCACACTGAGAACAGTGTCCGATTAAATATAATTGGACAATCCAATTATACAGGGTGTACCAAAACCACCGGATGTCCTTTTAATCATAAATTCTTTAGAAACTTTCAAGACAAAAATTCTAATACAAAAATGTCGAGGCTATAATAGTTTTTGAATAATAAGCGACATTTAAGCGACAATTACATTTCACAAATGACAGGCCCGAGATTTCGCGCGCTCAGGTACGGCGACGCGACAAGTGATAAAGGTGTTCCTACGAATACCGCCCTTTTTAGCATAGCGACAACTTTCACAACAGACTCAACGATTCATTCTCGAATTAATTGTTCCTCTTGCTATCTTTAACCATTTCTTTTGTTAACTTTGTGTAACGTCTTATTAATAAAAGGCAGGGGTTCACTATGATGAGCATCTTGATCAGACGATCTCCGATATTCTGAGTGAACTTGGAATTTTCAGTTAGATTCAATCTAGTCTCCCGCCTCTCTTTATCCTCAAGTTTTCAAAATAACCGGATCGTCGTCTTCCCAAATATTTTCTGTCCCGTTAAACGGTGACTTTGGTTCTCGCTCGCTCGCGAAACACATAGGAACACTTTTATCACTCGTCATGTCGCCGTGCCTGAGCGCGCGAAATCTCAGACCTGTCATTCGTGAAATATAATCGCTTATTATTTAAAAACTATCACAGCCTCGACATTTTTTTATGAGAATTTTCCTCTTGAAATTTTCTAAGGAATCTGCGATTCAAAGGATATCCGGTGGTTTTAGTACACCCTGTATAATAACAAACGGACATATCCGATGAAATATGTGAACGGTTTTTCAATCAAATTTTACGGGCGACTGCATTTCAGCGGATAAATTTCGTCAAATCGGCAAACGTGATCGGCAAAATTAACCATCGGAAATGCTATTTAATTGGTTTATCCGTTGGAAATATTTCTCAGTGTAGATGTCGGAAAATTTAGTACTCAGCGCGCAATCGCCAAGCTGTCTCACGAGCGCTTGAACCACACGATGATGTCTCACGTACATCTTGACGCGGCTACAGATACTATTTAATAATGAACTCTATTACTCAATGGCTATTAGGTGGTACGCGGGTGGGATGGTTTTCGGTTCCACTCGGTTCACGGTGCAATCGGTTAATCACCGCTCTCTCATCCCCAGCTCGTACTGCCTGAGACAAGGTTTAAGCGCCGACGTAGCCGCGCGCCCTTCGGCCCACCCACTGGTCCCCATATCAATTAATCTTACCCAGAATGCAATAACTGTCCAATCTGCTCCCGTGGCTGCGTCATGGTGTCGTGCAGTCTGTGCTGTAATGTCCCTCCGCAGTCTCTCTGTCTCGCTCCCTATTTATCTTCCTCCGTGCCTATCTCTCTCGCAGATAAATTTTTCGATGCTCCCCGTCTCTCTTCTCTCTTTTGCCGGCCCTTATCTCCTTTATCTCCGCGACGTCCTGCACGATTGGCGCGGACGCCGGAGGCTGTAAACGAGCTTACGGAAAATCTCACGTCCGCCCTAACATCGCACTCGTACACTCTTGCGCGAAATAATGAGCGCGCGAGCGGGTGGGGGGAGAGGGGGAACTCGAGGGAAACTCTCTCTCTTCGGCGGAAAACATATTGGGCTGTTAAGGGGTTCTTCAGGGTAGTCCGCTTAATTGGCACGGCCGTTTAACCCTGAATTACAGCGAGCGAGGCTAGGACGATTGTGATCATCCGGCAGTGCCAGATTCAGCGGCCTTGATTAATCGAGCTATCGACTTGGACGGACATGTGGAAGGCCGTCTAAATGAAGACACATTAAGCTACAGCAAGCATATTTAATAATGATTATTCTCCGTTACTTTTTGTAGCTTTGGCGGAATTACGTGCTTCCCTTTCACGTACATATTTATATGTCAACGTGTCATTAGAAAAATTATATTTTATGCCAGGCTTATGACCGGAGTTAGATATATTGCAATAAAATGAATAACGAGAGGCAAGTCTTGTCCGACAAAAATATGCCGGGCGGTTAGAGGAGGGGAGAGAAATTGTTAGACAGAAGAAGCGCTTACAAATGGTAACAGCGTTTATTGTTAATAATAATGACAATAATATTAATAGCGAGTCTCTAATTACAATAATTACATAATGATATTAATGGTACAACAATAAAAATTTTGATAGCGAGAAAAAGGGAAGAATATAATAACTTCTTGGTGAGGCCGCGGCGAGCCGAGCCGCCATTAGTCGGAGCGGCTCTGCGCCGCACGCGTTATGTGCCCTCTCTATTTATAATATTTATAGCTTCGATTCATTTATATGTATATATTTATACGCTTAGACTAGCCGTGATACAATCTACGTGCTATTTACAATTTTTGGTCACAGTTGCAACTTTAGGGGTCGGTGGTCTTGATGCTCTTTTCTTTCAACGACAGGTGCGGGAGATATGCAAAATACAGTACGTACCGCGCCGTACTTTCGACACGTTATACGCCGTTCGACGATCTCATACTACTCGGACGTTATTTACATTTAAAACAGAACATTTTAATGTAACGTGAGAAAAATGTCGATCTTAAATTGCGTATTGTTAATTTCTCGTATATTAAAAACGTTGCTTGGGTAGATCCTCAATTGAAAGAAATCTCCCAGGTAGCCAGCTGACGGCACTTGTCGTCATTTCGACGTCAAAATGACTTAAAAAATCACCCAGGTAGCCAGCTGACGACGAGTGACGTCAGCTGGCTACCTGGGTGATTTTTTAAGTGAACGCTTTAAAGGTACAGATCCTACGGCTTTGTGTTATATTTACTGAGCCTAGGGATGGAAAGGAGGATGAGTGATCTCATGGTCTAGGACAGAACACCGAACTGGAGTTGACGGCCCAGCTTCGAAAGCCAGCGAGAGTCACGGAGGAACTCGGTGACGTTAGGAACTAACTTAGCCCCACAAATGTATGGCATTTTCGTAAAGATTAGTAAAAAATGTCCGATTAGCTCGACGGTCGCATTGCGTATCGTGAGAATATCTATGCGATAAGAGAAGTTACAGTAACAGGTAATCGATTTGCAGGTAGCTAGACGATTAAAGTAGAAAGTGTTAATCATCATTCGTAACAAAAACAGTCGTCGATCCATTCACTTTCACGCTTACGTATCGTTAAAATTTGTTTAAATTATCATCTCTCACCGCAGAAGGTTCTCTGTCCGAATAAAAATCGCTGACGAAACCAAACCTTCCCCCCCCCCCCCGGCACGCACTTCACTTAGGAACGAAACGGATACAACGCTTTCGCACGGAATGTCTAGTCGCAACAAATCACCAATTCACTTTCTCCATTTATCCTGAGTATATTTTGCAAGTTAAGAGTCCTCGAAGTCGCGGGATATTCGCGTTAGATCAATCGTACGTGAAACAAACGGCCCAATAAATATCAACTTATGCAGCATCTCCTCGCGACATTAATGCCAAAAGATTAATAGAGATAGAAAACAGTACCCCTTTCCGGCAAATTTCATTTCGTCCCGAGAGTTCACCCTCGAATTGCACTGTTCCGGTTAATTTCGCATCCGTCACGCGATCGGAATGTGTGTACACGAAACTTCGTATCTTCAATATAATCCGCAGTTGGCCGATATTAATATTTTGCCTTTCGGTAATCTTTTAAATAACACATCTGTGAGTTCGTTTCCTCAGATTGCCAGTGTTAATAATAAAATTCCAAATTTCAATCGACCTCAACTGCTCTGGGGGGGAAAAAAAAGGACAGTTGGCAACCCATTTTGGGGTCCACAATTAGTAATCGAATTATCTTTTACAAATTTTACCCCGCGTAGCTAAAAATCGCAATTATCTGTTCTATCTGTATCCAAGATTTTTAAGTAATACTAATCAATTCTCTCAATTAGTTCTGTCGATATTCAGTAACGCAAAGATAATTTTCGCTCAAGAGACACTAACCGAAATGTTAAGTTGCTTAACTACAAAAAAAACGGTCAAAATTTTTCCCAGAGTAGAGTTACGAATAATCCAATTAGTTCGATTACTAATTGTGGGCCCTAAAATGGGTTGCTAACTGTCTTTTTTCCCCAGAGTGGCCACATTTATTAGAAAACATATCTGTAGTTGAAATTCCTCAACTGTCTCACTCAATGACCGTGCATAGTGCGACTCTTTCTGTATCAATAAATTAGAATTGTAAATTTAATTTACAAATGTGTGCCTTGGACAACGTTAATTCATTTCTTTCCATTACTTGAGAAATGTAACGCCGGGAAACAACACAAGTGCAAAAAGTTAATATCTGCCAGTCTGCAGTCCACCATGTTGCAATCCGCAATCGCCTCACTCGCGATTCTATCCACGTGACTAATTTATCGCTCCAGTCTCCGCCATCGTCGGAGATCGTCCTCATGATTTCGTTTCTCACAGTTGCGTCCTTAATCCGGCCTGACTCGCGGAAAAGAGTCGCTAATTGCGACGATCTCCAATCGTATCAATCCGGCGCCAGATTATCAACCACTTCCTCGTCTCACTGCATCATCGGCGGATTTCCACTGGGCAGGGAATTCTGTCCGGGAATCGAACCAATCGGCGGTCGATGCGACGCGTTCAGATCGGCGTGTTGGGTCTCGCGGTGCCTCCTCAAATCGACCTTGCGCTGGAAAGCTCGGCCGCAGAGCTCGCAGGCGAACGGCTTGAAACCCGTGTGCTTCCTCGAGTGCGTGATCAGGTTGCTGCTCTGCGAGAACGCCTTGCCGCATACTTGACATTTATGAGGTTTCTCGCCTGCAACAGAAAGAGAGAGAGAAAGTGTTTAGAGGGAACTGGGCCTCGGGCTAATTAAGTTTTCCGGTCGATCGACATCCGGACGTACTTACAAGGGAACAGTCGGAAGTGTCCCTCACCGATTTCAATGCGTTTCGGATATGTTGTAGAGCATAAAAAAGTATTAGACCCGTATTTTTTTATATGTGCTTATCTCGACGTTTAGGGGGTGAAACAGCCCCTCGAAAATAACGGATTTTTTCATTTTTTACGAATATCTTCGAAAATATAAGGTTTATGAAAAAATGTTTTACACAAAAGTTTTATTGTTTTTCATAGTCTTCACAATGGCGTAATCATATTTTTCAACAATGTCAAATTTTTTAATTTACCCCCACCCCTACTATTATTTTTGAAAAACTAAAAAATTTTTTTAACGCAAAAGATTAAGAGCATCAAATGCCAATCACATCTATGTATATTTTTATTATGATACGACGATTTGATTTTTGGGAAAACCAGATGTATTTTATAAGGTATAGGCGTCGCGCTGTGTGTAGGCTAGTTATTGCGTTACTTCTTTCCAGTTGCGATGGAATATGTCGTATGACGCATAATGCTGTACAAATACATTAAAGATGAGACATTATCAATATCTTTCGCAGTATTGCACATTAGGTCAAAGTCAATCAAATTAAAACAGTATGAAAGTAAATCAACAATGAAAAAACAGATTTTCTACGTTACCTTACGCTTAAATCATTCGCTCGTATTGCGCTGAATGTAGTTATTATACGTGTTAGAAAATTTTGCAGAGAAGAAAATAAACTAGTAAGAATATTCTTAGAGTCGCCAGCAGTAATTAATAAATTAATAACATCGGTGATTTTTGTTGACCGTGTCTGGCAATTAAAATTCATATTGAGAAAAATATTACCCCAGCCAAGATTCGAACCTGGGACCTCCCTACAATCCGTGACGGGCGTTAACCCGTCGACCCTTAAGCGTCGAAACCCGTCACGGATTGTAAGGAGGTCCCAGGTTCGAATCCTGGCTGGGGTAATATTTTTCGCAATATGAATTTTAATTGCCAGACACGGTCAACAAAAATCACTGATGTTATTGAAGAAAATAAAATTAATTTAGACGGAAATTTATAAACAAAATCAAAGTAAATATAATAAACGATTACAAATTGGATTCAAGATCAAGGTAGATTAAAATAAAGCTGCAATGAGTAAATTAAAGAAACACAGATTTTTATTCTATTTGCATATGTAAAGTGACGTATCAAAGTGAATTAACATCAGGTCAAAGCCAAGTATCGAAATGAATCAACATCTGGTCAAAGTCAATAAATTTAAAACAGTATTGAAGTGAATTAACAATGAAACAATAGATTTTCTACGTCATCTTGCGCTTAAATCATTCGCTCGTATTGGGCTGATTGTAACCAATATACAGGGTGTTACAGAGCGACCGTATCAGGCGTTAATTTGGAAAAATATGCATTTTTGTGAAAAATGTTTCAAACAAGAGTTATGTTTCGAGGATAACACAAGACGGTGTCATTAATTTGACCTTGAATAGTTGCCTGAAGGTCCCGTGAAGGTCACCTTCGATTTTTTTAATAGTACCCCCTATTGTTTATTATAATATCTTATTCTACTAATTAATATGAACAAGTTTTGTTCGAAACATTGTTTTATTTATCTAATACTTTTATACATGAGAAAATTTACTGTTTCAATGTTTAGTTTATGATATTTCGATAACTGTTTGTCGGAGGGAAAAGTTGTACAGGACTTTTTGACTTGATTTGGTCTCAGGAATATGCTATTACAATAGTGTTCCAATTATTTCAAATTTTTGTGTATTGTAACATACACAAAATTTACATACACAAAAATTTCCAATAATTGGAGCACTATTATACGAATGTTTTAAGCGCAAGATGACGTAGAAAATCTATTGTTTCATTGTTAATTCACTTCAATACTGTTTCAAATTTATTAACTTTGACTTAATGTTGATTCACTTTAATACTTCACTTTACATATGCAAATAGAATAAAAATCTGTGTTTCTTTAATTTACTCATTACAACTTTATTTTAATCTACCTTGATCTTGAATCCAATTTGTAATCGTTTATTATATTTATTTTTATTTTGTTTATAAATTTCCATCTAAATTAATTTTATTTTATATAGGAAGGAGAGAGTGCCAATGTGAGTCACAAATTGAACAGAACTCGGTTCTCACAATATAAAATCATCGATTTCTCTTTATTAAACGTTTCAACCCTTCCTCAGTAAACTACAATGAAATAAGAATATAATACAAAACTTGTCTGATATGTATACGGATAGGTTCAACAAAATTAAACTTTTACCTCGTTTAGATCGTAGAAATTAAATTAATAGATCGGAACAGTGAGTGACATCAGAGTAATTTTATTTTCTTCTCTGCCAAATTTTCTAACACGTATAATAACTACATTCAGCGCAATACGAGCGAATGATTTAACCGTAAGGTAACGTAGAAAATCTGTTTTTTCATTGTTGATTTACTTTGATACTGTTTTAATTTGATTGACTTTGACCTAATGTGCAATACTGCGAAAGATATTGATAATGTCTCATCTTTAATGTATTTGTACAGCATTATGCGTCATACGACATGTTCCAACGCAACTGGAAAGAAGTAACGCAACAACTAGCCTACACACAGCGCGACGCCTATACCTTATAGGGGAA
>NW_011967241.1:1398448-1406929 GCF_000949405.1 Vollenhovia emeryi | reverse complement strand
TGTAACATCCTCATTGTTGCTCATTGTTCCTTTCAATGTTGCTGCTATTTTTCAATTTTTTGTTGAAACATGCTCAGTTAACTTAACACTTGCGAGTCAACTAATAAGAAGAGGTTACCTATTGTACCATTATGCCCCACGGCCTAATGTCCCGTTATGCCCCCAAATGTATCTTTACACTAAATAAATACAAAATATCATTGATAATCAATATCTGTGCAGAAATACTTTACTAAAGTGACTAGAAAAGATTGTTTAATAGCGTAAAATTACTTATGGTAATAAAAAATAGAATTTTATCATTGTTATCTCATGTTGATCTATCAACGAAATTATAAGCGAGTCACGGAGAGTGCAGCGAACGCATTAAACAATTTATAGCATTTCTCAGTTAAAAATAACATGACAACTGATAACAGCATGCGATAAGGATCATCTAATAGCAATAATTGCAAAATATTTCAATACATAACAGCACTTCTGTAAAAAGTTATAGATCATATCCCATTATGCCCCGCCGTTCCGTTATGCCCCGGGTTCCCCTATAATACATCTGGTTTTCCCAAAAATCAAATCGTCGTATCATAATAAAAATATACATAGATGTGATTGGCATTTGACGCTCTTAAACTTTTGCGTTAAAAGAATTTTTTAGTTTTTCAAAAATAATAGTGGGGGTGGGGGTAAATTAAAAAATATGTTGAAAAATATGATTACGCCATTGTGAAGACTACGAAAAACAATAAAACTTTTGTCTAAAACATTTTTTCATAAACCTTATATTTTCGAAGATATTCGTAAAAAATGAAAAAATCCGTTATTTTCGAGGGGCTGTTTCACCCCCTAAACGTCGAGATAAGCACGTACAAAAAAATACGGGTCTAATACTTTTTTATGCTCTACAACATATCCGAAGCGCATTGAAATCGGTGAGGGACACTTCCGACCGTTCCCTTGGAGAAAAAAAGATTATTTAAACGCTTGACTATTATCGGAAGTTCCTGATAGTCGGATTTCGGGAAGAATACGTCGGAAAGTTTCAGCCTGAAAAATTCGTCACATTTCGCAGAGTTTCACAATTTTCAATGAAACAACGGGACATCCGACAGTTCTCTCGCTAGTGAAGCCCTCTTTATTTATGGCTGCACCGTGTCGTTCCACCCGAACTATCTGAGATGGTTTATCGTCAAGTACAATGAACTTAAAAGGGGAATCGGAAAACTCGAACAGCGCAATCCAGCTTCCCTCTTTCGCCCGTCGCATTCCAGCGAGCATGCACGTTAATCCGAAAGTACCGAAGTACCGCCAGCTCTATCCCGCTCGGTCAAGACTATCCTCAAGGAAGACGATCACGGGGCGGGGAGGGGGGCGGGAGGGAGGGAGGGAGGAAAAGAGGAAGACGAAGGGTATGGAAGGCTAGCCACCTCGCAAGACGGGTGTAGGTGGCATCAGCGATGCGGGGCACGCCCGGTTAAGATTTCCTCCCAAGCGAGAATCTCAGCCACCCCGGCGGCGAGAAAAGGCAGAGAGAGAGACGGACCGAGAGAAGAGCGAATAGTGGAAAGGGGTGTCTATGTGCGCCGCTGTAGGGGTTCGTTGTCTAAGGGGCGAGGAGAGAAGCCCGGCTCTCGAAGGGTCGCCGCTCGTTTCTCTCATCCTGGCCGCGAGCTCTGATTGGCGGCCGGGGGCGGCTCCAACCCACGTGTTACCATGACTACCGGCGGGATAACCCGGCTGCCGCTGACTGAGGGTGAGAGAGAAAGCGGCTGCCTGCGGGAGGGGTGGTGGCGGCACGACGACGATGCGAAAGTACGCCGCTGGTGGGCAACGGAGGGCCCGTTAATGGACTCCCCCGTACGTCCATACGTCTGGCCGAGCAACCGGTATACGCGTACGTGTACACTCTCGCCCTCTCAGCATCGGCATCGGCACGGGCGGAGGGTGGATCCATAAACAACTCGTTAGGCCGGGCCTTCAATCTCGCCTCCGCCGATACGACGAGGCCGTCGATCGCCCTCGCGATTATACCCGGCCGCGATCTTGATTTCCGGGGGAAAAATATCGGGCGGCCACTTCCCAGGGATTTCTCGGGACCGGACGTGATGACCCATATCCACGGTAGCGCGGTATCTTTCCCGAAATTCGAGTCAATGCGAGGTGCCACGAGCATCGATCCTTGGAGTTTAATTTGGGATGCGCGTATTAGTTGCCTTGCCCGACGCGGTGTCTTACAATTTGATACTTGATAAGTCTGACACATTTGCACTTTGCTGTACTGCAATTAGTACATTATCTCGCCGTGAGTTTAATAACGTTCTCTGTTTCAACCGATATTTTCTATTAACGCTTCCCAATATTTTATTTATAGCGGAGTGTCTGCTAAATTGCATCATCTGTTGGTTTTACTATGAATGTATCGCCCTCGGAGTGAAATCTGTTTAGTGGAAAATTGATTGTTAGATCGTGTAATCGTTGCGTAAAATTTGTGATTGAAGTTGAACGTTGAAAACCTACTATTTCGTATTAGAGTTCTATCTCATAATAGAGAACTTTACTCTTTCCAAATTAAATATTTCTATTGTTAATCTTAGAATCAAATATGAAAGAGACATTGCAGGAAATACAGTCATTGAATATGCGCGTGTTATCAGGCAATGGAGTTTTTCTGTAAATTTTGGCCCATATTATCGGACGTATTACTTTTCCATCTTATAACGCTTACGTGATCGCGCGCAAGGCTTCACGCAGTCATTTTGTGCGAACATCAGTGGCATAGTTGCGCTGCCCTTCGGATCAAGATTCACGCGCGGATTCAGAGTTAAGGGCGCGCTTTTGTGGAGGGTGTACCGTAGGAATCCGACGAGTCTGCCGCTCGATGAAATTCCTCGGAGTTTCTACGTGAACCCGGGAGGGTGAGACGAAACGGATAGAATTTTCGCGGAGTTAAGCACCGATGGAAGCCAGGACGGGGGTGGAAGTGCAGGGCGGCCGTTTGAAATTTATGAGCTCGTAAAATCAAGAACCGTCCGAGCGCTCGCACCGAGGTTGCCCGTTTCGCGTCTATATCGCAACGACTTCGCCATGGTTACGGAATATCGTTTCCGCCAAGCAAACGGCCACCTGAAAATCCAAAATCCCGCGCACTCGGTACAAACCCTTCTCGTCTCACTAATAAATGACTCTTAAAAATTCTTTCTGTGCGCTTGATCGGATACAAACTGAATAAGAAATAAAATTTTATCTCCCCCCTGTTCAGGATTAAGAAAAAAAATAATTTTCTGAAATCTCTCTCTGTAAAGTGACATTAATTCCAAATTTGTCAAAGATTTTGCCGTAAGTTTCATAGATTTCGAATTGGAAGATGTGGCATATAATGTATTCTTTTGCTGTATTAGTTGTTATGTAATTTATATTAATTTCACGGTGCATCATGTTTTATTCAGTACACTCTACGCAATGCGCTATCTAGATATAATGTCACTATTTTTATATATTCTTTTTCATATTGTTGATGTAGCTAGCGCGAACCGCGGCATTTTTTAACGGCCGAGGATATTAAATTCAGCGTTCATATGCGGGAGAGAGAGGATGGCACTTTAAAATATCATTTTCTTGAGAAAACGAAGGATTAAGGGGACGGGAGTGAGAAGGCGGGGAAGGGGAGAATAATGTGTAGAAATGGAACGCCGGGTCTACTGGGATTCTCTCGTTTCTCGGAAACAAAGTAAAGAAGAGAAAGACAGGGCAGAAAGAAAAGGAGCCGCCGGAAATTTACGCGCTCATAAAAATCAAGAGCCGTCGGAACTCTCTTGGATCCGTCGAGTTTATTTCTTCGGTGGAATTGTCGGTGTCAAAATAAGCGCGTTAATAAATTCGTTGAAAGCTACGAGTTATCAGGACGACGTGTTGTCCCCATTGCAATACTAAATGTTGCAATTCTCCGACGGCATTACGGATTACCGACTAATCGAGGTGGTCGATCTCTATTCTCAGTAAACATTTTATTGGACCCCGTATAAATTACTTGTTTACCCGCGGATATCAATATTCTCTTGCAAAGGTAAGACAATGCCGCTTCAAGAACGTGACCGGAACGGTGATCGATGATCAATAATCCTCCGTGTACGAACGGAAAATTCCAACTGCGAGCGAAAGAATTTTCGAAAGGAGGAAAATAAAGAATATAGAATATGGCACATGCAGAACGTACGTGGTCTTATGTGTTCGTGAAGGAAATATCAAAATGCTGTTCAATTCTTCAAATAACCCGAGAAATTCATTCAATTCTAATACACGTGTAATCAATTTCCAGTGTATTATTTCAAATCTTACATCTTCTATCAAAGTTATTCGAATTTATTCGTAGGCAAGAGAGGAGAAGATAAAGAAAGCTACAGCGTTGCGTTTAATTCAAATTGCAGAATTGATTTTCATAATTCGACAATCGATAATCCGAAGTTAATACATCGAAAACGAGCCGCCAAACCAGATTAATCCAGAAATAAAATAATCTAATAGCATTTAATCTAATATTGGCTCTAAAGCTAAAATTGTACATGTACGATTGTCCATTGCATCGTCGGTTCCTTCGACGTAATTTTTCGATATTCGTTACGAGAAGTTTCTCTAAATCGCGACAATTTGGCTCTCACAATTCCTGGTACATGATACAATCAACGTTAGAAAAATCATAAATGATAGAAGCGGATTCCTTGAGAACGGAGGAAGACTTTCGAAGAAGAGATAAGTTGATGGAGAGAAAAAACCCCAGCGTCTCTCGGAATTTACGTGCTCGTAAAAATCAAGCACCGTCGGAGCGCACCTTATCCGTCCTTATCCCTTATGCGGGAAGCACCGGGGTTTCGATCTAAATGCACACGGGATGCATTCTGTGCCGCAGCATGCGCATGTATACCTCTGCGGCTTCGAGAAGTGGCGAGATCAAAGATTTAACCGACGGCGGCAGTTGAGATTCGACGCTCGCGAATTTTTAACAACGAAGGAAACGGACGGAGCCCGCTCCGTAGACGAGGAGTTTCGGGACTGAGAACCCCTGAGGTTTAAGACGCCATTACACCCCTCAGGGCTGTCGACCGACGCCCCTAAAACTATATTAAACTCCCGGAAATCTTGTGCGCGAGAGGGTACTCCGTCTCCGCTAATTCTCCCGTCGCTCCTACGTCCTTTGCGAGTGCCGCAAGTTCGAATGCTTCCTTCGCACGTCCTCGTGAGCGGACTTAACGAGAGACCAAGCATTTTGATTGACTCACTCGATAAAGGTACCATTACAACAGTTTTGTTTGCTGAAGAACATCTCAGTTTTGGCAACCTAAATTTATATGTTTAAGCGTTTTAAACGTTCATTAAAAGTTGTTGATTCAATTAAGATTAAAATATTCCTTTCTCTATAATAAATACGATTGGCGCTATATCGATCCTATTTTATGATAATACATTGAAGCGTACTAGCATTGGATCCGGAAATTTTTTCTGTGGGTGTGATTTCAACATTTAAATTATGGTACGTTTCTATTTAAAAAGTGAGTCCGAATAGAAGTGATAAGAAGTAACCGGAAAGGACGGAAATGAAAGTAGAAAAAGGAAAACAGAAAACGTGGAATGATAAAAGAAAGAGGAGAGAGAGAGGAAGATACGGATATGTAGAAGGTGAACCGGACGCTGGCCGAGGCATTGATTTCTTCTCGTCTTCCTTGACCACGTTCCGAGCCTCTTGGGGCGTCTCTGCCCTCTAACTGAAATCCTCGCGTGAGACGGGAGGAGGGTGGAATCGAAGAAGAGCGCCACATCTCATATTTCATATCGAGGACAGCATGGATTTTCTTCCGTATCTTCAAAGCTCGCGCAAGGATTACCTGAGGATATCAATCAGACCGTTGCCTCTGCAGTGCAGCGTTCGTCGCACCGACGTAGCGGCGAGCAAAAAATATTGGAGAGATATGATTGGAGAACCGACGGAAATTACTATATTCTTGATACAACCCGTCGGAGCGTATTGTTCATCTTTTTAGGTCACTCGGGGAAAGCAAATTCTCTCTTGGAAAATTGGAATTTTTTACGCACTCGGAGTATGAAGTGTCTAAAATGTTAAGTAAGAAAGTAAGAAGCCCTAATGGAGAGAAATGGAATTTTCATTTGTAAGAATTACAAAAGTTATCAGTAAGATAAAATACTTATTTCAAAATTATGTATAAACTAAGCTGTAGGCGAAATGTATTGTCATTGTTTAATTATTAACAAGATATTAAATATTATTTCATTGTTACTTTTTCATCGAATTAAATGCCACTGGCAGATGCAGCGATATACATTTTTTGATGAAGCTATCTAGTCGAGGAACGGAACTGAAAAAAATCTATTTTTAGCGAATTCCCAATACGTTTGGGGATATTTTGTCGTCGCGTGAAGTGCAAAATAAAAAACGCAAACACCCATACGCCCTTGTCCGCTGTATACGGATATACCGATTTACAAGCGGCCGTTACAAGTCTCCAATTTCGCACGGAGTCACGTTTGTGTTTATCAGTTTACGCCCACGTCAGCCATGATTTTACGCCCCATCCGGGCGAAACACGGGAATCCCTCAGTGGAAAGATAAATGAAACGATCGATCGCAAAAAGATGTCGATTACAATCAATCCCAGCGTGCACCGATTTATAAATAAAACGTCTCTGCGTCATGTACAGTCATGTAATTGATCTAATTTTCCGAATTACTTGACGTTTTAGAAAGATAACAAAGCTTTGAAGACGTCACTTTTGACACAATTTTTTATACAATACGAAAAATGACTGTCAAAAATTTTAAAAATATAATTGCAATTAAAAACTCATGTATCCCGCTGTCGCCCAGAGCAACATCTACGTGGACGATAAATCCAACAAACGCGATGTTTACACATGCGCATCCGTAACGTTTAGCAACGCTCTTTCGGAAAAATGATTGCCGCTATATTGGTTTACAGTTTACGCCCGTGAAATAATGAATAGTGCGAATAGATCGAACCAGTGGCTGAACTAAACTCGTCAGAATTAGTTAGGTATTTGATATTGAACGCAATATTTACATAATTAATGCCCGTAATAAATAAAACTAATACTAGTTCGTTTTATAATTTATTTAAAGGCGACCCGTATTCGGGTAAATTAATAAAAATGCAATAAATATTATTAAAAGTCGTAAATTTCCGTCGTTACATAATTTAATCATAAATCGGTGACGAATAGCCTTCTCTACGAAACAATAATTTTGGCAGAGACGCTCGGGGAACGGGAATCAAGGGAAGGAAGAAGGAAACGTGATACCAAGGACTAAGTCCGTTAGCTCCTTAGTGCTTTCGGTATACCGCAGGGATCCGCGGTAATAATCCCGTACGATCATGGCGGATGTATGGCTATTAAATTATTAGCGCGTCGATCAACATTAGGAATCGTGACAAATCCGATCTATCCGCGCTAAGACTCTCCTCTTACTACATCGCTCGTGTGCGCGCAGCTTAATTGCCAATTGTGTTTCGAAATGGCTTCGTCTTTATCCTTGGTGCGCCTCTCCTTCGTTCATGTGGTTATTAATAAATGACCCATTGATACAAAAGCAATTGTTTCAACCGCTGTAAACTGATAGCGATGCCCGAGAAAGTACTAGTTGGCGCAACAGCGTTTAAGATTCGTCGCAAGAACTTAAAGTTAATTTCGAGAAAACAAAATGGAAAACATCTCGTGACATAAAACAGAACAAAGGCCCATGTTCGTTTCTTAATTTCTCCTAGAAAATTTCTGGTGAGTTCAATTTTTATCCGGCTTGTGGTTTCCCCCATCTCTTGCAATCGAACATTCCTATAGCGCGGGACCACGAGCGCCCACTTTGATGCCAATGACGCGGCTAAATTCACCTAACTCTAAAATACAATGCAGCCGATATATCTAGGATAACGTTGAAACAAATTGATTGCATCGACTGCGTCCATTGCCGCAACCAGCTCGCAACAACAGCCCTCACAATAAATAACAATAACTAACGACCGAGCCTCCCTGATCGCCGGTGAACATCACATTCGCCCCTTCTCTGTACACGGCATATCAAACCCATCCCGACTCGTATGCATGCGGCTTGAAGTGTCAGTGACGAGCCGAGAGAGAGAGAGAAAGAGAGAGAGAGAGAGAGAGTGTATGTGTGCGTGTGCGTGTGCGTGTGTGCGCTCGCTCGCGCGTGTTGGGGGTGCACAGACGCGCCAAAGCTGCTGCGCGCTCCGGGTGCAGTTAATTTCAACCACCCGCGCACCGGGCGCCGGGGTTGTTCGAGTGGGTGGTTACGCGGATAGGCCGAGGAGCGAAAAAGGGGGTGGCGACGGTTTCGAGGGGGTTAGAGTCGCGGGAGGGTGGACGGCGCTAGAGCGGCGAGATATAACCGGATGGTAAAACCTGGGGGGGGGAGGGGTGAGGAGGGGGCACGGAAGTGGCGAA
>NW_011967241.1:1391851-1398192 GCF_000949405.1 Vollenhovia emeryi | reverse complement strand
GGTGAGGAGGGGGCACGGAAGTGGCGAACGAGAGGCAGGATAGCGGACTAGGGGGAGAGGGGGAGGGAGGGGGTGACGTGCTCCCGGCATGTCGATATCCCTGGAAATTTAATCATGCCGTTCCACTATGAACATCGCGCGCCGCGCCACTCGACGAGCGCTATATGGATGACGCCTCGGTCCCGTGGAACGTTATACCGGCGAATTTGCATGTTTAATGTGGTATCGGTTGCTTGCCTGCGCCGCGCCCGCGCTCAGTTCTCTCGCCGGCGCGACATTAAATATAGCGCTCCTCTCCGCTCGCCGACGTCAGCGCCTCATCCAAGGGGCGCGCTTTTATCGTTCCCGATGACAAGGTCCTTGTCACTGGTAAATCTTACGCCAGGTCTCCAGGGAGAACGTCTCGTGAATACGTTGCGACCGACGGTAGCGGATGCCGTTATTTCACTAATCGAGCTTCAACGGTGCAAGAACAATTAAAAATACCGCGAATACGTTTCTTTTGACAGGAAGGACTATTAGTGTCGCCAGTAGTTGATTGACGAAAGAAAGAAGCTGGCAGGAGAGGTGGTTGGTTCAAGTTAATCCCGGAATAAGTGCGTCTCTTTTGATTTAATTAATTAGCTTTCACACGCCAGCGAGACTTTGCCGTCACGGGCTAACGTTTTTCCCCGCCAAATCAAAAAAGGCGACCACACCCAGCGACAAGAGGCCCGTGCACCGTCCTGTGTAATAGCGTCCAATTAACCCGCACCCCGATCCGGAAGACATTCTTTAAGAATCGCAAACAACGATACAATCGCGCGATTAACACAACCACGGTCGCTCTCACGTGTCGGTCCTACGTGCCGTGTAAACACGCTTTTTCCACCGCGTGTGGTCCGACAGACTGGGGACAAGGCGGTACGTCGTTGTCGCTAACGAGCCGTAAAGACGGAAGAGGGACGAGAAGGGGTGCGAGGTTGAGGCCCCTCGCAAACGGGGCTGGGAGGAGAGGAGGGGGGGGGGGCGGGTGGTCCTCCGACCATGTCGCAAAGTTTAAACAGCTTAGAGGGATGTTGCGGCGCCCCGATGCTTAGGGCGCCAAGTCAGCCGGAAACCTCTAATAGCCCCGTCTGTCTGCGCGGAAAGGAGAAAGAGAACGAGAAGGAGGGTAGGGCGCCGCGCTCGGGGGATGGAGTCCACGGGTGTGCTGTGAACGCGGCCGCAAAGGTGCCCGTACAGGTTGTATCTCCGCGAGTATACGATAACCGCACCCTCGAGGCGAGCCCGAGGGGGACGCGTTCGACCAGGTATCCGCGTACGTCGCGGCCGCAACTGAATTCATAATTCGAGAGGGGCGCGGGGGCGGTGCGCGGGGGGAGGGGGGGCTTCTGCCTGGGCCCGGGGTAATTATTAATTGCGTTAGCGCGCCCGGTGTACGTGCGCGCCATGTTTGTTAAAAGTACGCGGCTATTTTAATCCGGCCGGCAATATTTTCCGAGTGTTTTCCTTCCGCGGGACAATTCCGCGCGAATAATCACGCGCGACGACGTTCCCAGAAAGGATAATAATTGCGCGCGAAAGCAAGTATTGAGACAGCCAATTTAAAAGCTTCGCAAGCAAAGCCGGGCAAAATTAATATATCACAGAGGGCAGACGTTGACGAAATCGTGGGGGTTTGCAGTGGCAATAGAATTGTTACGGAAGTAACGCGCGCGCTCTCCGGAGCCGCGCGTAGAACTCGGACTTTCCCGCGAGCGAGTTCGGTCATTAGCCGAAGATTGCGATCGTCAGTAAATGCATAATTCATAAAAGCCCGGATTTCAATGCTGTGTTTACATGTAACCGGGCGCAGTAAAGTAATGGACGACCTCGACGATTTCAATTAATCATCCCAGTTATTGCGAGTGTTCTAATGGATATCGTATTACGGAGTCTTTTATGAGGCTTTAATTTCCTCCGCGATAACGAATACGGATATTGTTTGACGTGTATGACGCATATCAGACGTATGTATATTTCTCTGAAAGAGTGTGACGCTAAAGGACCTTCGCTGCGTACTGAACTTTCGTTTAAAGGCTCGCACATATTTTCTTGCGGAATGACACGTGGCCCAAAGTGCATTTCTTCGGATTATCAATGAAATTTTACGTGAACAATGCGGGACGAAAGCGATCGTATGGAGAACAATTAATCGTCGGGGGGGAAAAATCGACCGTTCGCGACAGACGTCTCAAATGTGTCGAACATTCGGCCGAAATAAAAACATTCGATGAAAAGATGAAAAAGTACACAGAATGCACTCATTCTTCCCTTTTTTCCCTCTGCTTCGGCCCATCGACTTTACTTTATACCAACAGCGGACAGGTTGTGTTTATTATGAAAACAGGACACGATCACGCGTGTGTAGATAAGACCACATACGCACCGCGAGTTGATCATCCTGATGACGCAGGGTCGATGATTTCGATAATGTTCTTCTGCAATCACGCGTCGGCGCCGCCGGGGCTCCGTTAATTTTACATTCCACCCAAATGCTGAGGATAATATAGTTATATAACAGCGTCGAACAACACGCACAGTTAACGCCGATTAAATAAACTCGCTGACTTTTTAACGATCGCTGTCCGCGCGGGAGAAATTCGTTTAAAATTATCTCGGAAAGACACGCGGCATTGCTTTAAGAGAAATCCGGTGGCAGCGATCAAGTCCGCTGCTGCGCGTCTCATGAGCCGATTCGTCATTGCGCCCATCCGGCCGGACAACGTCGCACGCAGCTGATGCTATCAAAACTCACGACCCGCCGAATCGCCCCGCGAAGCTCTGAAAATATTCGCCGCCTCTCCCGAAGACATTCTGCCAGTGTTTTCTCATCGAAGAGACTCGTGGCCACTTGCCGGTCTGTCACTTCGCTCGTCAACCCCTTGCAACGACCGTGCACTTGACTCGTCGTACCCCCCCTCCCCCCTCCGTCGCTTCCCGCTACCGCCACTACCCCCCGAAAACGTTCGCCTAACTGCGAAGGTAACGCGAAGTAACGTTCCGGCCCCTCGTAGCCTATTCCGGGTTGCCGGCTCGCGCACGAACAATATTTGCAGAGCTCTTATTCTCAACCCCCGTGAGCGGCGGCGCTTCGACCCCCCGCTCGCCCGAACCACCCGTTTCTCTTTCCACCCCTCGTGTGCACCAGCAACCACCTACCTACCTACCTAATAATGATTTTACGTTACGCCACGCCGTTCCCCGGGGAATCCGACGGTGCCGCACCCTTATTGCACATGGCCCGTGCTCGGTACATGGGGTACGTAGGCGGTCGAAGGGGGGGGAAGTGGAAAGAGAAAGAGGGCTGATTATCATTAGCAGCGTAGTCCCAGAACACCCTCGTTGCTGCCTGACGCACGTACGCACGCAGCCGGCGCGCCGCTCGAGGTCGTGGGAGCAGCGAGATTTGTTCGTGCGTACGATAAAAAAAAGAGAGAGAGAGAGAGAAACGCGCAGAGATCGCATCGAAGCGAAAACAGTACGTCGAATCAATCCAGTGAGCGTGTGTACAAGCTTATACTGTTGCAGAGCGCGCGCCTTATCAAAGAAACGACGAAACAGATTTCGGATTAGATTTGTATTTCAATTCCTAATAAATTTTATGACGAAGCGATCCCCTTCGAAAAATTAAACGCTTCAAAAACAGTACCGGCGAATGTGACCGTAGATACAATGAAGAGTAATTATTGTCCATTGTCTTCGGTAACACACGCCTCGTGTAAATTCGGTAGGAATCCCGAATCAAAATTTTGGCCCTACGCTGGACCTTTAATTCTATTATGTATAGCAGGGCCTGAAACAGTAAAATAGGTCGAACGTCCAGTACAAAATTTACTTCTACTTCGAGACTGATAGTGTCGGAAATTTCTACTTTTGCTAATGTAGCATTAAAGTAAGTAGGAGCTAAAGTAAATTGTTAGAATTAAAGACTCGAGGGAGAAGTAAAAAAAATATAATGCCGTCAAAGTAGGTTATTGCTGGTCTACGTAGGTGTATAGATGAGCTAAGTAGGTGTACATCAGCCTCGAAAGTGTCGAAACGGTACAAAAATTTCGACTCGGGATTGGTCCTGAACTTTCAAATCACGTGGCGCGTATCGGAGGTATCTTTATTGAATAGAAAAGGTTAAAAAAAAACACGAGGCAACTCTCATCCCTTACCGCCGAAGAAAGAGCCATCCCCGGAGGGCGAAAGATTCCTACGGAAAAAGGACTCGGACTTATCCTCGTTTCACGGCGCAATTGCCGCGACCGTGAACGTCATTGGTCGGCGCTCTCACGGCGCCTCTGAATTTTTTATTCTCCCCTGAATAATGAATTAAATGTTTCATGGCGACCCTCCGCATGGGACGCAGCGGCGCGTATAGGTGGACACAATCGCGCGCAGCACCGGGGGATCCCGCAGGTTGTTGCAAAAGTCTCCGGAAGTGACCACCGTTTTGTATCCTCTGCTATGCCGAGTCCTTCGGCCGTTTCGGTGGACGGGGGTGGGGGGAGGGAGGGGGCGTAGAAGGGGCGGAGGGCATTGGAATGACGGCAGGATGGAGAGTGGTGTGGGGGAGGACAAGGTGATAATTTGATAAGACATCGGGAGGGGTTGCCATGGAGACGATACAAAACCCAGAGCCTCGACTAAGGCCGGAGCCCTCCAGCAGGCGGTCTTCTCTCCTTCGTTGCTCTCTCTGTCTCTCTCTCTCTCTCTCTCCCTCTCTCTTTCCACCCCCGAGAAACCTACTCCTTCAAGACTCCGTTCCATCAACCGGGAGACACCGAAGTGTCAAGTGTCCTGCCGCCACCACCGCTCTGCGACTCCCTCAATTTTTTTGCTCCAGCCTCCCCGGTCGCACGTAGGACTTCGGCGCGTCCGACATTGATGCGTATGTCGAAGATAAACGCGCATTACAAGGGCACCAAAGAAAAGACAAAGGCTGGCTACGGGGATTTACGATCACTGTTAATCGGAAGCTGCTCGGCGGATATAAATGACATTTTCGCAAGATCATCTCACTCTTTTGCTTCCCCCAATGCTGTTCTAAATGTGAAAAGTCCAATTTTCAAACGATGGCAAATAGAAATTATTATTAGAGGAAAGTCCCCTGTCATGAGATAGGCGGAGTTTCTGCTAAATTAATTGGTACAATCTGTTGGTTCCACCATGAATTTATTGCCCTTGGAGTGAAATCTGTTTAGTGGGAAATTGATTGTTGGATCGTGTAATCGTTGCGAAAAAACGATTTGTCATTGCATTTGGACGTTGAAAACCTGCTGTCTTATACTAGAATCCTGTATAGAGGACTTTCCTTTATTAAAAATAATATTAGACATTTTAGTAGTCGTACGATTCTCGCTACTTAAAATTTTCAATCGAGCAAATACTTTTGTCATCCGAAAAACAATCAGTGGTCGAAATATTCTACTTGGTAAAATAAGATTATCCGCGTGTGTGTCTTGCACAGACTCCACGTTGCGTCATGGCAAGGTTCCATTCCAAGATTAGGGAGGCCACGATACCACCCCAAATCGTGGGAGCAAGGAACGTGAACGTTAAATACAGAAGAGACGGGGGGGAGACCCCCGAAAGAGACATTACGATTATTACCGAGCGAAACTCGCAATGTGGGACTCGGCATCCCTGAAATGCATTGGCCACATGTGCTATATTCAACTGGATCCTCTCGCAAGGACTTGGTCCAGACAGTTGGCTGCATTATTTATCGCACAAACTTGCCGGACTAATTGATCCCTTACGTCCCCTCGATAACGATACCCACCGGAATCACGAGCGCGATTTTCGTGCTGCGTCCGCGAAAGTTAGCGAGCTGTCCAAAGACGGGATAATTGCGCTCCAAGTGAATTCAATTCGGCTAATTTTACCATTTCCATCCGATTAGATAAAAAGAGAATGTAAGAATATCGACGGACATAGAAATACAGTTTATGACCGTACGTGGAACTCTGGTAAATAAAATTATTTAACCTCAGTTTGCGTTGAGATCGTCTGCGAAATTTAAGTCGTCAGGAGAACGCGGTACTTCTATATAATACATTTCGGTAGTAATTAATAATTTATATAATAGGCATTAATGCACTAATTTCGAAGTGATATATTTTCTACAGCCACGAGATAAACGTGGTTAGTTATTAAAAGAAATCGTTAAGGTCCGGTTTCGCCAGCGTCGCTTAACTTTAAGCTTAAGAGGATGCTAAAGTCATCTGTTTTACCGACACATTCGAATATAGTTTTTGCGCTGCTGAATCTTTTTATTAGTTTTTACGACTAAAATAATACCAGGATAAGTTGCGGACCGCATAGCAGAG
>NW_011967241.1:1365597-1391701 GCF_000949405.1 Vollenhovia emeryi | reverse complement strand
CGTTTTTATACTTGAAACACTCGGGTCAGAAGTCTAATGAGAAAGATATTGGTATTTGAAATTTTCAATTTTTTAATCGTGAGCAATTTGAATTTGGCTTTATAAAATTACAAAATTCTTCCACGCGATTACAGTACGCGTAAAAACAAAGCGGGGGGGTTCACGACTTTATATAAAAAACGAAGAGAAATTAAAAATATCGCTTTATAAGTAATTGTGGTTAGGCTTCACATGCTGATATTAAACTAAGGTTAAAGTTAAGCGACGCTTGGTGAGACCCAGGTGAGAGATGAATTTTTCTAAATTTTACTTCCAATCGAAAGCAAAATGTAGAAGCCAGGAATAGAAATTGGCTGATTTACTTACCGGTGTGTATGTAGGTGTGCTTCTTCATGTCGCTCTTTTGGTGGAATCGCTTGCCGCAGAATTGGCAAGGATACGGTCTCGTGTCCGAGTGGATTAGAAGGTGAGTGCTGAGCGTGCTGGATCTCTTGAAGGCTTTACCGCATTGCTTGCACTCGAACACTTTCTCTGCGGAATGCACAGCCCTGTGCTGCGTGAGACTGATTTCATGGCCGAAGGTTTTGTTGCACAACTCGCAGGCGAATGGCCGTTTACCGTTGTGCGACCGCCTCGCGTGAACCTACGCAAATCAATACCCGGTCAGCTATTTTAAGATAATCCGACCAACAAAATTTAAAACAGCCTGCGGCGAAACGGACGGACGTCTCATAGATAAAAAGAGTTACGTGCGTCAAACTTGCAATTGTTCTTTCGTGAGCACGTGCGAGACAAGGATATTATTCTAACGCGGATGTAACAGTAACAGGACGTTATTTCGATTGAAATAATTGCAGCAGAAAAGTGAATAATCGCGACGATAAAGCTGTCGGGATGAACGCGGATGAGAGCGGCAGCAAATCAGAAATGAATCAAAACAACTAAGTCTGGAAAAAAAAGTATGCGTCGACCGCGCACATGTACCTCGAGCCCATGCGGCGTGCTGAACATCTTGTCGCACTTTACGCAGCTGTAGACGTCGCCGAGCGGATGAGGATGGTGCAGCCCGTGGGCCGTGTGGGTCGAGTGTAGCCCCGGGTGAGCTGGATGAACGCCGCGCAGCAGCGGGTGTAAGTGCGGCGGCAGAAGATGATGCGGCAGTAGCTGGGGGTGCAGGTACGAGAGAGGATGATGCGGATGGGGCGGCAGGAGGCCGCCCTGAAGGTGCAGCGGCGGATACAAGATCGACGAGCCGGGCGGCGGATGGGCGCCCATGGAAGCGGACTCTCGATGCGGGGACGCGTTCTGCAGGTGCGCGGAGGGCGGATCCGGCCTGAGGAGCGCGGACACGCTGAAGCTGTCGCCGGACTTCTTCGGCGGGTGCGATATCGGCGACGTCGCGACGCTCACCGGTGACGGCGACGGCGTCGACGACGACCGCGGCGGACTCGAGGTACCGTCGTGATCGTCCTCGTCACCGACCTCCTCGACGTCTACGTCGACCTCCTCCTCGCCGACGTCGACGTCCACCTCGGCGTCCCGGCGCTCGGGCGGAGGGGAATCCGGGCAAGGGGATTGAGACGGCGAGGGACTCCTCGTCGCCGGTGAACCCACCAGACGACCAACTCCGAAAGATAGTCGTTCTGCAACATACCGTTCAATGACATTATAATATTACGTTGAATCATCCCTTGAATTGGTGAATGATCGGTCTGCCTGATTAGTCAATCAGGCAGACTTTTTATCGCGAGTAAAGAAATTGCATCAAGTTGAACCGCGCGCAAAGAAATCTGCGTTCGTCTTGCATGGATTTTGCACCAGCAAGCAGATAGACATTTCGTAATCGATGAACCAGAGTTTATATACCAGTCACGAGAGCAAGATGGCCAATGATTGGGCGAACGGTAGCTACGTCACGTATGAGGTGCGCGTAGGACGCTAGGTGCAGAGGATTCCGAAGAAGGAGGGCCACGGATAAATACAGTTTCTTCTGGCGGAAGGACCCGGCCGGAATGAGATTTGAGTCACGTACTGGGCCCTTTTTTTTCCCTAGCTGGCGCGAGGGTGTTTAAGGGACGGACGGAGCACGAGAGGTCGTGGCAGGGTCTCATGTTGCGCTAACGAGGTATCGCGAGGAGAGAGAACCGAACGGCGAGGTGCCGAGAGCGAAATGTACTTCCGCGACGTTTCGTGTGAAGCAGTGTCCCTTAATGAAATCCCTCGCGCACCCTTTCGGAATATTTCGCCCGTCGCAGCGCCATAAGTCGTGATTAACTCCTGTGCGACAACACGAAAAGGAGTTACATGTGATACGACGGTAGAAAATGTTTTGTGCCCAACAGGAATTTCAATATTCTAACTGCACCTTCGCGTTGTAACATACAATAATTGTAGGACAGAATAACGCACGGCAATAGATAGAAAAATCTATTATTACGCGTTTATGTCCCGTTGTTAATGTTTAATGTGATTATTTACTAGATAATATGTCACGCAATTACGGCTCTAATGTCCCATCGCCGGTTAATATGTAACGAGGAGATTAAACTTTTATCATTATTGAAATATTAAATTAATATTTTCACGATGACAGTTGCAAATTGCATCGGATCGCAATTTCGGTATCGCTTGTCAATCGGAATTTACTGTATCCTCTGATTATCAAATCGATGATGCCCGACGCAGCTTTGATTTGTACGTCGCGTCGTTTTATCTGTCGATTGGCGCAAACGAAATACGATTCAATCGTGAATTTTGATGTATCTGCTCGATTAAACGTGCAAAATGTATTTATTTCGTTATCATCATTTAGCGAGTATTTTCGGAGAAATCTAGATTTGATTTCAAGATATGATTAACGCGGAGTGTTGGGCAATTCATTTATTGTATTATTTTGCGTAATCATTTATGCATATATTCCAAATATCCTCGGAAAGTATCATTGTTCGCGCTGTAAATTATAAACGGATATGATTGATACTAATCAGTTTCTAACGGTTATGCAGATCTCGCGGTAACAAAATTATGTAAATAATTTAAAGTATATTCTCTAAAACTGATGAGAGGCGAAATTCTGCTTGCGAAATCCTCGCACCAAGCAGACAAGGGCGATGCAAACATTCTAACGTTTAATCGTTACAATTTGAGCTGTGTCCAGGAAGCTACGCGCGGCTTGTCTAATTAATCAGAGCTCGATTCCACTGTCGTGATTTACGGCATCGGATGAATCGGAAATCGGGCACGCGCGTGCACCGCGTCTCGCCACGCGCGAAAGGACGGGCCTAGAATCTATCTTACGGCCCCTCGCTCGATGCCCCGGCAATTTCGGCCTCGCACCACTCATATTGCGCCTCTCGCGCGCACACCCGGTATATTATATTTATAATCCGTGCGCGCGACACGCGGTCACGTGCCGGCCTGTATGATGCACCGCGGTGTCGGCTAATCGCATTTAAAGCTCTCCGCGAGCCCCGTCGTTGGGGTCGATTATTATCATGTCTCCTGGTGGCTTTGCAATCGAATCAAAATACGACTCGAGCCAGAGTGGCCTAATGTAATGAGAAACGCGCCTCGCGCCTACGGGGATCTGTCCGAGGAGACAGATAGGCACTTTATTGCATCCGGTCAAAAGCACAAAGGAAAACGCAAAGAGGAGCTAAATGAAATTGCTAATGTTACATCCAAATTTTTTCCCCTTGCACCTACGATGACGCTTTCGAAGCGACACGTTATCCTAAATTTGTACATTTGCACGATTGCTCGTTTATTATTTTATTAACACGACTGAACTGATGAAATTAAAAGCTTGGCCATTTAAAAAATCAACTTGACCGCTGGATTACATACTAAAGTGGGCTGATAAATTTCAGACGCATGTTAGCGGGAAACATTTTTGCAATTGCATAATTATAACATTTTCAGTGATGCACTGCGGGGGAATTTGATCCAATGGAGATAACTTGATATCGCGGTTCACACTAAATGTGAATACTCCGGGCAAGGGTCCATCGGGCGCTCGAATTTTCTGACAATTGAGAAAACAGTTCTGTCACTTATTGTCAGGCAAATAGAAGAAGGGCGAGACAAGAATGAGAGTAAAAAGAAGGAGGAATTTCGGACAGATGTGTCCCGCGGCGTGATAGCAGGAACTGCTTACGCAAATGCTGCGTCTGGGTCGACTGGAATGCGCTAAAAACTGACGTTGCAACGAAAGAAAAACGGTTGGCGACCGTCCGGCAGATGGGTTTAACGTTGGTCCGGGTTTGACAGGATCTGCGCGAGCTTACGCACACGTGCATCTGACGCCGCATCGAGATGCGTGTCACGTGGCCTGCTAGTACAGCTTCCAGCTTCCTCCTCTCCCCCCCTCGCCCCGATATGCAGTGAATGAAACTTCTTGAATCGACTTCGAGATCGTTTTTGCCACGACGGTTCCGCCACTGATGCGCATCCGCCATATTCGCGTAAAGTGCTCGGAGTTGCTTACGGGACGAGCGAGACGAAGTTTCCGGAGTACCGTACGAGCCCGATAGCGAGCGAGCCAAAGTAAGAACTTGTCAACTTGTTCGTTAAATATTTCGTTACTCGTGCCATCGTACCGAAAATGAAATGATTCCGCTACCGTTACGAAATAAGATGTTTGTGAGAAAAATTAAAACTCAATTGCTGAATCTCCAAATATATTTCCGAGTGAAATTTTAGATGCAAATAAGGAGGGGGTTGTGTTATTAAAAAAAACATTTTCAATTCGCACATGTTTATGAATAAACAAGGGAAAAATTTTTTTTAACTCGACCAGACTGGCTAAAAAGTGATCTTAATAAATGTTAGAAGTTGACATTGTTTTAGAAACACTTTCCCTCTGTTCAATTACCACTGGCGACAATGAGCTTCGCTTGTTTTTATGAATAAAATAGGCTTCGATCTATCATCTCTTTAGTCTAAATCAGTTGGAATAAAAATTCTCCCTCCCGACTTGTTTTCACGAGTACACCCCGATATTGCTTCTTGTGACAGAATTAACTTTAAATAGCCACTGACAGCCGGATGAAAAATCCGCTTTTGAAAACCCACATGGTCGTGTCACTCGGCTCTATTGACGCCGCCTCGCGCGGCAAAGGTCGCGCGTATTCCTTTCCATGAACCGACATCGCGGAAGGGGTTTGAAGTGTATAACGGTTATAATAGCGGCAGATCGCTACGCAGTAAACGACTGACGGACGACAGAAGATTAAAGTTGGCCGTTAACTCGATCTAATTGTCCCCCCCGGCTTGGCCTTCCTTTATTAATCCACGTCCGCAACCATTTTCAGTATCGTCATCCCCTTGTCACGAGTCCTCTTATCGATTCGCCGTAAGAAATGTGTGTGTGTGCAATGAAATTGTCGCGAAAATTATATCAAGGACGCAAATCAAAATTTTATTTTCCGTATACACGGAAATGTCTATAAATCCTGAAATTGTTTTCTCGAGATGAACTGTTGTATCTATGGTGCAAAATTATTTGCAAAACTGGAAAATTATCTTTGTTATCGATACAACGCCATTTCAAAATCAGTAATTTTTAAGTCTTGGAAGGAAACAAGTAATATTGACGTGCTCGTAAAAGGGTTTCACAAACGTTAGTTAATTGTTAACCAGAGATTGATTTAGTCGACTGCCTATCTGTTCTTTATATTATTATCTAAGAAGAGACAGAGAATCGATTAACCTCCCCAGCAGTTAACCGAAGTCTGTGAAACCGGCCCTTAATGTTGAACTACTTGTTTACTGCAAATTATCGCGACTCTTGAGAATTTTGCGAACGCAATATTGTAACAATAACAGATCGCAGCGTGTTTCCGCTTATCTTAAAATTCTATGACTTTCTTAAAAGTCTTCAGCATCTTCTACAATACAGATAGCAGTAATAGTCAAATAATAAATAATAATATGATATTGCTCAACCAGCGCCATGTTTGCGCGACGCAAATCTTGGCGGAGCAGCGGCGACGTAAACGCGACGATAAAAGTAATGCGGTTGATCTTATCACGTCTGAGAATGAACGGGGGGGGGGGGGGCAGATGAATGGCCACGTGCGCGCGCGCGCGCGTAAGAGAGAGAGAGAGAAAAGTAGGAAGAGAATATGCACGGGCGTTTAACATGACAAGATGTTACTAATTCAGAGTAGGTACAAGTACAAAGGAGCCGACGGACCGAATCCCTGTGCCCGCGCCTCTAATCCGCTCCAATTGGGCCGGCAGGAGCTAAGAAAGGCCCATGTCCGTGCGTGGTATGACGCGTGCTACCATTTATCCCAATCGTCGACGACGACCGGTCGTTCTTAATGATCGGCAAATAAAAACCTGCCGTCATCCGGGCTGGGGAGGAAGCCGTCATCACGAGGCGAAAGGTCGGCGCTACGCTCGCCCGTCTACACCTTTCGACGAAAAGTAAGAAGCAACGGCAAGTCAAGCGTCGCGCGGCGACGATTGTGCCGGAAGTTTCGTAACCGCGGTTCAATCCGACGCGCCATAACGTTGCGTAATTTTGCAATTTCGAGATAAACTAGGAAGATTCCTTCGTCGATCGATATTATTAGAATAAAATCAGAATTCTTTCTGAACGTTTATTTCAAGTTTTTTTTCTTTACTTTCGGGCGAGGGGAAAGCGATATGAAATACACGATAGGGCGGAATACCCAAAATTTTGTACACAGAGAGAAAGGTTTCTTTGGATTTAGTATTCCTATTTATTTGGTTGAAATTTGTTTCATTAAGACAATATATGCTTATACGAAACATTATATGTTTTGAATAAGAATTTTGTTGTTTTATTCAAACAACCTGTATTATTTGATAGAAAAACACTATTATTTGAAGTAATATCTTTCAATGAAATAATTATATTATTTGGCCAGGCGCTTATAAAGTTTGGTGCTGCCACTAGATGGCCGCCGAACTCGTAAGTAAAATCGCGGCAGCTATGATGTATAAGCGACCGCATCAGCAGACGCAGTTTAATCATTTAAGGTCTATTTTTTATTATGGCTGAACATAGTGTACTAATTCAGTGTTTATCTTTCTTCTTTTAATGAAGGGAAAATTCTAATGTGTAGAGGGAGAAAGATGTATGCATATACATTTGTTTCACATATTTTCTATCAAACGATAATGCTGTTTGAATGAAACAATAATATCGTTTAGATTAAAGAGAATATTCCTTTCGTTTCAAACAAATCTTTTATTTGAAGTAAAGCTATTTATTATTTGAAAGGTCAAATAATCATATTTGTTGAAATAACAATTGGTTTGTTTGGACTATTCCAAAAGATAAATTTCTTTGAATCTAATAAAATTTATTAAATTCAAAGAAACCGTTCTCTCTGTGTACGTCTCTCTTTCACTGATGTTGCGTCAAGCACGGAATGTCATGAGTGTACTTCAGTTCGACAGGAAAAGATAATTTACTATCAAGGAATTTGGTAAATTGGTGATATTTGATTTGTCGATAAAATTACTGGCTTCCCATGGTGCAATCACATACCTGAGTGACTTTTCGGTAAAGGTGGTAGGTTTGTAATTTCCGTGGTGTTCCCGAAAGGTGCCCACAGTCTCGGGAACACTAAACGAACATTGCATCCTCCTAGAAATAATATATCGTCATGTTAAAATCGTTAAACGGATACACTTGAAAACATTTATTGTATTGCAATCTCAATCGGATAGTAAACGTATTGAAATTATTTGTATCAAGTGTAGTTTCCAAGAATGAAATTGGTAAATTCTCTTTTTTTTCTGTCGAGGTAAATGAAAAATATGGCAAATTGTACAAGCACCGAAGAAATATATCCGACGTTACATTTAGGTCTATTGCAAATTGATCGATTGTTGAAAGACAGTGTGCGCGAAATCCGACGGAAAAGGATAGCGACGCAAACGGCAAAACGATCGGGCATTTCTCTCGATCGTTTATGCATCGTTACCCCGGCAGCTACCAACGCTGCAATGACATCTCAAGTCCTGACAAATTTAGTATTCCTAGGTCGTAGGAAAGATCAACCCCTCGACAAGAGCGTCTTTATTAGAAAGGAGGAGAAACCCTCCTCTATTTATCAACCTTGCCTCGGCCATTACTCGCTCTCTTTCTCCCTGAAACCTGCATTCCTATCCCCGAACATCCGCCATCCATCCCGGTTGGTTTCTTTGATCGTTTCGGTGGAGGATCAAAGTTCGAAAATTTCACGCCAATTCGCCGTCCCGATGATTAATCAAACGAGTGAAAGCCTTGTCTTTCGCTTGACGCACGGAATACCAAAAGCTATGCGGTATGTCGAATCAATATTGACACGATTACAGATCACAGATCACCAATGAGTGACAAATTCGATTTTATCAACCGTGTAATTCAATTGTCATTGATAAAGTCTTGAGGCCTTAAGTTATAAATGTAGATAAAAGTGTACAAAAAATGTATTTTTGCATCTGAAGATTAGCAATTTCCGATATCGCAGCAACATAGAAACAAAGGGGTCTGCAATCACGGCAATGGGAAATTAATCGCGATCGTCAAGTTGCAGTTCGATCGGCAAACGAACACGCGGCAAACCCATGTTAGTTTCCTCACCTAGATATGATATAAAATATCAAATCCGTGCTTTACGACGACAAGTGTAATCCACAAAACCTATCTAATCAATTCAATGTATACAATGAAGCTAAATAAATCTGACCTTTCTACATCGCGATTGCGTCATTCGATATTTCAATTTTATTGTTAAATAAAACCAAAAATCTAATCAAGAATAAAGTGCATTTTATTAACAGTAATAAATGTGCATAAGATTACGAACATAAGACAAAATTCGACAGAGCTTCCTGTCTCGATGTAGAATAACAAATGTATGCGCTTTGATTGCATTTATCATGTGCATATTTTTAAACGAAGATCAAATTCATTTGAATTACGATCGTATTAAATTTACGTGATGTTAACAAAGCATGTCAAAAGTAAAACATATAATTAATAACATGTTATTGTAGTGTAAATAACAATTGGATTTAATAATTTGAGAGAAGAAAAGAATAGCTGCCAACAATGAAAATCTGGCAATAACGTATTTCTGTATTCTCAGTTGTTGTAATTATTCTCAGAAAAAAAAAGTTATTATTGTCCGATGTGATGCATCATCCCCGTAACTCTCGGTAATCACAGTAAAGCGATTGGTCAATCGATCGATACGAAGACACCGGTTGTTCGGCTGTACCGGGAATTGACAAAAAAAAAACGTGCGAGAAATCTATAATCCGGGCCATATAAAGGACCGACTGGGATAATCTCAGATAGCACGAAGAGATTAGACACTCCGCGCCGCAAAAGCTGTCTCATTCTCGCCAGGATTATCAGAAGTAAATCATATTTTCCTATATAGCGAGCACACCGCACGCTCGAGATAAGACGGCCCGGTGTACACACGTCGATATGCGTGTATACACAATACAGGTAACGTGTGTTAGCCAGCGAGAATCGCGGCGATATCGGGCCGTTTGCCCGCGCGAGAGTCTTATCCTGCGTAGTCCCGCACGCACATTTCGCGCTATCGGTCCGTCATAAATCTATAAAAAGGTAAAGCCAATGTGATTTGCCGTGGAAATCACCGACAAAAACAGCGGCGGCAGATCCGGAGAATTCCAAAAATCCAGAGGATCAATCTGTTAGGACCAAGACGATTGCTCAGCACCGAGAGCGTCGAGTCGCAAGATTTTTCAAAACGAGGGAAGAAGAGCGATAGATACAACATCGTGCGCATTAAATAAAAATATACCTTACACAATTGAATTCTAGAAAAATCAATTTGCACGAGAACGAAGGATTGCGATACTTGCGGGGGAAGAAGAATTAAACACGTTCGCATCGATTCATATTTAACCGCTTTCCTCGAATAATTGAGTTCTCATATTTTTCCAAGCTTCCTGTTAGAAGAAGCAAGCAACTTAAACGTCACAGGAGATATAAATACATTTCTTCCCGTTTCAATCACGAGGAAGCGTCTGTAATTCCACGACGAATGAGTAAACGTCCGCGTAGTTTTTAAGCCTTGCGCCAGACGGTGGCTCTGAGTATCTTGGCGGGTACAAGCGGCGGAAGAACAGTATCAACCCCTCGATGAGCTGCCCATCACCTGGCAATTATCGCTTAAACCGCTTAGCTCAACGCCTGTAGCTCGATTATTATTGCGTTCAGCCTGTTACCGCGATTAGTAGCGGGGTATTAGTATAGGCAGCCGTCTAATGCCAACCATCCCCTCTCACCTGTTGAACAGATCGTTGTGCACGATGACGGGCCCCCTACGCACCTGCACGCGCGTGTGCGTGCTCGTGCGTGAGCTCTACGAGCACCTCGTGCCTCGTTTGCTCCGGGGCCACGCGTGTGCGTGCCGCAAGCTCAGGTGTCGACGCGAGCTGCGAGAGCTAGCGCGTAAATGTCACGTTGCCGAGGTAATAGGCAGGTAATAGTCAGGATGATGACAGACGAGAGGTGGACAGGGGGTGAGAATCGGGGGGCGCTACGTCAGCGAGCGGCATACAGCTGGAAATGTCAAAGGCTCGGGCGCCGATATATTTCGGCTGGTTATCGAGAACGTGGGGTTCTCCTCCATGGTGAACGTGTCGGCGGTGTTTGCGGGCTTGATCGATTCGCGTGGGTGTCTCCAAATAATTTACGGCACGTAATAGTAGACGCGACAATGTAGATCTTGTCCACAAACATGCGAATATAATTGACGGAAAATAAGTACTTGATACTGAAGTTTGAAAAATTTGTAATTGCTACACATACTTGAGGAATTTACATCGAACGGATATGGCCGGTCTCTTTTTGATTGAAAACCTTTAATAATTATTATGTAATAAATAGTATTAAATTTAGATTTAAAGGTTTCTCGTGCGAATCTCAACATTTTATCCACGGCTCAAAATTAGAGAAGATTGTGTCTATTTGTGTGCAATTTTTTTACTTCTAAATGATTTTGATATCTGTACAAATATCGCATTTTATATCTTGTTGTTTTGATATTATGCGTAAAACGGCATATAAATTAATGCAAATGAAAGACTTGTCGTTTGACTTGCTTTTATTATAATAAGAATATTAAAATTGCCATAAAAATTCGCATTAAGAGTGCGTTTAAAACGATGAAAACAATATTCTGCCATTGCTGCATTGATAATTGGACCGTTCAAGGAGCCTTACCTTCATCGATGGGAATCTGCGGGTTCTCCTGAAGATTCTCGTTGTTGTTGGCCTCCGGCGGCAGCGGTTGTTGATGTACCAGCGACGAAGCCGGTTGTTTAGGCTTGACAACGCGAAACGCCGACGTCTCGGTAGCCCCTCGTCTCGAAAAGTCTAACGGACCCACCCCGACAGGCGAGTGTTGCTGCTGAACTTCCATCATCCTGGACCTCGAGTCCGTTCACCGTATTACAACTTTCCCGTCACTGCACACGACATTCGCATCTCCTTCCCAACACGATTGCAAAGTTTAAATTGCTTCAGCGATAAATAAATGTACACAAGTGTTTCCTAATCTGACCCCCAATGAAATTATCCTTTCAAGATTGTGTTGACGGACTGTCTGGTGGTGCTTTGAATCTTGGGCGACTCGTGCCTTCAGAAACGACTTTCCGACAATTGTTGAGACCGTTCGTCAGAGATGGGATTTTAAGAAAGAGATGTCTCCGTTTAAACAGCAATGTACGCAGCCCCAAGTGTGTCCGATGAAATCCTTTCTCAGGACTACCTGCTCGCGGACTTGATTCTTTGAAGAGTCGTCAACATCGATCTCGCGACAGCGCACAAGCACCTAGGGATTCTTTTGCCGGCACAGTCAAGACACTCGCAGCCGTTTGCTGATTGTAATTCGTCAACACCTAGACAGACCCCCGTGATACAGCTTCTGCCTATTTTGCGATAACGAATACGTGTCGCGCAAGAGACAGGGCCTCCGGTTGTCAGTGACACTGATTTCCGTGCAGTCCATCGGCCGGCCAGGACAGATCGGAAACGGCGGAGCACCGGCTCAAGCCCGGGGATGTGAGAGACGTTAGCTGTTAGAGCGGGTGCCTCGACGCCGACTGCTGTTAACGGGTCTGATAGTGGAGGGACTCCCATGCGATGACGGCCGCGAGAGCGACGGACGTGGAGAAGGAGAGAGACGGAGAGAGCCACACCAACGACGTATACATCGTCGGCGTTTGTACGGAGAGGGAGAACACCCACATATAGAAGTCCGGTGCACACCAAGATTTCGGTCCCGGGTCCCGCCTCCCGGGCACGCCTTCTCCGTTCCACTCCACCCACACACACACCGGGCTGCTGCCGGCGTACGTGGCGGTGCACGCACAAACCAACACGTGGACGGCCGTCGATCCATGGGGAGGAGTGGGGGCCGACGGCGCTACCGAACGCTACCGGGCGTCGTTGCTCCGGCACCGCGTGTGGGGTTGCTGATGGGGTTGCGCGCTTGTATGCGTGTGTGCTTCTGGTGTGCGCGCGCGTGGGTTCACGTCTGTGCGCGTGTGTGTCTGAACTGCACCGGCCACCGAACACGAGATACACGTTGCGCGCTACGCTCTCTCACCTCCTGGTTGCAGCATTATGTGGAACCACTCGGCCACCCTGATTCCACTCTTGACTCCACTGATTGATATTTGCGCGCTGCCCTCGCACACTTGAGCGTACATGCACGTACGCCGCTCGATGCTCGTCCTTCAACACCCATCATGATGGTGGATGCTGCTGGGCGCAGGGAATAAACTTAGAAAATTTAGGCAACAGGGCCGAAGGTGAGAGAGAAAGAGAGAAAGAGAGAGAGAGGGAGAGAGCTCCCGCTTTTATGGCCGCAAGAGTGATCTTCGATTTTTCCTAGGAGATGAGATTTCGAGGGAGATGAAATCTTCGTGGTTGGTTGAGAAGTTTCTACATCACGTCCAACGCTTTTTCAGAGGATTGTGTACTTAGATGATATCTGTTTGGGAAAATAGGTTTCGGCAAAATACTTTAGAATTTCAGAGTTTCGCCTTTCTGGACAATTAATTACACGCGTGGACTTCATACGGGGACTAATACTAATGTACAATGCGATTGCAATTAGCATTTGTAGAAAAGTGAGAGATTACAAGTGATGCTATGGATTTGAAAATGGTGCGTCTGGAAATATGAAAATTTAAGCGAGTATTCGGTTCCGACTGAAATTACCTACGACAGATTTTTCCTGTGTTAGCTCAGACCAGAATTTACTTTAATCTTAGCTTTCATAAAATCGTCGAGCGCGCTCGTATCCCCGATAGGAACGTTGAAAATCTTTTATGATACGCTCTGAAGGGATAAATCCAGCGCGATATCGGCAATAAAGTTTATCAAGCATCAAACAGTTTTAACGGTTTAATCGTCCGCCGAAACGACGACGGTGTTTTCCGAGCCGGTGTGACTTCTGTCCGATAATCCAGAACTTTGAGTGCAACGACTCTTCGCATATCCCGATAAGAAATACACGGTCCAATAGGCTTAACACATTGTTACCAGAAATATATACAGTTGTATTACCGTGTCTGTCACCTGTCTACATTTAATAACCGCGCGTACAAAGAACACACGAAACGCATGAACAAATCCTTCAGCTGCATTGATAATCGATGCATTAATTCATTGCATTTTTCCCACCCTCGCTCGTTCGATTTGATAAGAGGCGAGATTACGCGTGCATTTTTCGCTTAATTGTTTATCCTGACAACGGTTGCGAAATTATCGCAAGACATTTGCGCAACTAAATTCAGCGACTATTAAATCTATGCAAAATTGAATATATATTTTTAGTACTAATCGCTTTTAGCGGTTGTTAGAACGAGTGCTCAAGTTGCAGTTTGAAAGCATAGGATTTTAGAGCGAAAGGTAAATAAGTGTTCGCAGATCTTTTCCGAGCAGTCGGAGTATGGTTACATCCATAAATTAATATGATTCATGGCACAATTTAATTATCATGCTACATGCTCGCTCGCCTTTGCAGCGCGGTATTACGGTGAAACGAATCAGATGTGAAAGTCAAATATAACAGAATTTAACAGACATCAACTTGTTAAAGCTGCAGCCTAAGAAACAGTCACGTGTATTTGATCCACGATAATAATACGTCGACAACACGTTTAAAAAAAATTACGGCAACGTCCGCATCGCGGCGACAACTTTTACAATCAATTCCACGAAAGTGTAATGGCTAATAAAGGAGTTAACAGCGTAATCACTTAATACTTAGATTGCAAGGAATAAATTGCGATGTCACCTTCGCCGCATTTCAATACTGTTACACAATTTGCCGCGAGAACGGCGCGTGATTTCGGCAACATTCATTCCGGTCAGCAGTAATTAACAACGTCGGTGTTTTCTTGACCACATCTGGCATTTTTAATAGTACAGAAAATTTATTGCGAAAAATATTACCTCAGCCAGGGTTTGAACCTGGACTTCCCTACACTCTTGGTCCACCAGTGAGACGCAATAAATTTTCTGTATTATTAAAAATGCCAGATATGGTCAAGAAAACACTGACGTTGTTCATTCAGGTGAATTAAAAATGCCGTACGATAAATCGCAGAACTGTCCAGGTACAACTATTTCTTCCTCGCAAAACATGGCCATTTACATAAATAATCGCGAGACAAGACGAACATCGCTACACTGAAAAAAATTTCTGGTTGAATATGGACGAATCAGATAATTCCTTTAGAATTTACCAGAATTCCTTTAGGATTTACCAGAATTCCTGTAATCCTACAGAATTCCTGTAATCCTACAGAAATTCTGGTAAATTCTAAAGGAATTCTGGTAAATCCTAAAGGAATTATCTGATTCGTCCATATTCAACCAGAAATTTTTTTCAGTGTATAGACAATATATTTGTTGGATTGGATTCTTAGGGTAATGCAGTGTCTTCTTCTATTAGCACGAAAACTCTCTCGCCGAGGTGCATATAACTAAGAAAACTCTCAACTAAGTTTGTCCGAGAAGATGATACCCCGTGTATCTCTCGGCGGATCATTCTCCGCGCGTACGCTGGGAAATCGAGACGCGGCGGTTCAACGTGGTTCAGTTCCGCGACTGAATGCGCAAAGTATAGCCGGCTGTAACACCGAGAGTGTCGTCGTCATCATCGTCGTCGTCACCGTCCTCGTCGTCGTCGTCGTCGTCGTCGTCGTCGGGGGCGTAAGTATCCACGAGCATGACGCGAAACGAGATGTTGGACGTCAGGCGAGACCGACAAACCGCATCAATCATACTCACTCACTCGCTCGCTCGCATCGTCGTACGTTCTCCCTGGAGCACCGACGATGTCCCAGGGCCGCTCCATCTTCGGAAGAAAATTGCTTACTCTCATACGAATACGGTTCCCCGCAGCGACGCGGGCGTGCGAAAAGCTGTACGACATCCCCGGCCTGCGGAAAAAAAAGAGAAAACGAAAGAAAAAAGACGACGGGCGATGGAAGCAGGAGGATACAAGAATAAGAGCGTGGCGGTGAAATTACGAGGTCATGAAGATGAAATCGACTGAATGTTCTTTACCTCGTTTCATCGCGTAATCGAGAAAATATTTCAGTAACAGGCAATCACTGAGTCGTCCATTTTTTGTTTATTAAACACGATTATTTATTAAGAAGATTTATCAAGAGGTTACACGCTCGCAAATAGTAGTACCTGAAGAATTTATGCGCATGTTTCTTAATATAGATTGTTCCGACAATTGTAATGAAGAAAAACGTCACAACATGTAGTGAAAATGCATATTGATTTAATCAGGAGCTAATTTGAAAATGACGAAACGTGTAATCAGCTCAGGTATATTGAATTTCCAAGAGAAGATATTTAAAAAAACAAACAGAAATATTTTGTTGGTTGAAGATATTTCGTTGGTTCTCGGCGACCCTCGATTTACAGCTTTATCGGCGCCAACCCAAATCTGTTCGTACAAATTCGTTAAGTTAAAGAAATTCTAATAATTTATTGCGCGCCGAAGATAAGCTCACGCGATACTATAAAAATTATGTAACGATCTAATATATTGAAAGTAATTTAAATACAAGTCGCAAAGTAGCTGTTTTAGCAATGTGACATTTTAAATATCAACATTGGACATATTTAGTTTATATTGTTGCATTTTTATATGATCGCATTTTATGGTGTAAAAGCGTCTCCAATATTAGGCAACAACAACGGTTTTCGCAAGGGGGGGGGGGGGAAGAAATTGCGGCGATACTTTTTCGCTCGATCGTAATTAACTTGCAGTGGCTTCGTTCGCCGTGAGAAATCACCAGTATTCTGATTGGGAGGCGAGATATGACATCATTTCGCCGATCTGTATTTAATCGTGGGTCGATTCCACGTGTTATTGCAACGAACGTGTATACGAGCCCACGTGTATACGAGCCCCGGCATTACCTTGGCAAACTAGTTCAACAACGCCGGATATACGGCGGGCAGCCGGCTGGCGCCACAAATTTACTACTTGATTGTCCCGTCGAACAATTGTTTCGCCGGTGGTAAATGCGAGAGAAGAGACCGCGGGTGTCCATCTCCTTCTCTCTTTCTCTTCTTCTGCCTCTGTCTTCTTCACGTCAGGCGGACGAGACGGCGCGCGGCGTACGCAGCGTGACTCACTCACAATCAAGGAGAGAAACATATTAGCGATTGTCTTTACCAATTGGGAATATGTGGGTGATGGTTATCGCCGCGGCGGAGAGCGATACGTGTAAAATACGTATCGTGAAGCGACGCGTACAATTACCGTGCGTGTGCGCGAGTGTGCACGCATGTGGGCACGATCGCGCTCTCCTACACGGCGCCGGGACACAGATGGACCCCTGCGGGTAGACGAACGATCGTTCTACCGTAAGCATGCGCTATCTGGAAACTGGCAACGTAATTGGCAGAAATTGTTCCAATTTAAACCGATTAATCCGGTTCCAGAGGAAGAATCCCGGCGCGAGTATCGGCAGATCGGTGATTCGATCAAGAAAGTCACCTCGGGCCTCGAAATGTTTTTTTCATACAGTTTTCTGTTCTTATCGGTTGCACGCGTCATACGACGAATAGATATGCTGCGCACAGCAGTTAAAAGTGGCGCGTGATATAAAGACTTATTAAAGTTATTGAAAATGTATTAAGTCCCGTGAAAAAAAATGGAAAAGTTTAATTCTACATGTCTCAATCATGTAACATCTAGTTATATCTCATGAGATCCAATTCTGAAAATTATCAGATCCTCAGGGATTTGACACTTTCCTTGAATGCTCGAGGTTATCTATTGAGTTCTAACTAAATCTATAATTAAATGTCCTGAGAGAACACAATTAGATCTCAATAGATAAGAACATTGAGATTTGCATTTATTTCGTGTTAAAATATTAACAGAGTATTAGTGTGATTATTTAACATATCCACATTGTGTTAAATTAACACAAAAATTTGTGTGGACCGTTTGGAGCATGCACTGAAAAAAATTTCTGGTTGAATATGGACGAATCAGATAATTCCTTTAGGATTTACCAGAATTCCTTTAGGATTTAATCCTGTAATCCTACAGAAATTCTGGTAAATCCTAAAGGAATTCTGGTAAATCCTAAAGGAATTATCTGATTCGTCCATATTCAACCAGAAATTTTTTTCAGTGTGTGATATCTGTTAAATTTATCACAAATTTTTCAACTGTGTATAATTAGATATTACATGATCGAGATATAATATAATATTTCCACTTTCCCCCGGGGCACGTTATCAATAATAAACCGTTTCATTTTTACATGCCCACGCTTGTATCTGCTATAAAAGCTCGGTAAAGGTGGAAAATGATTTCGACACGCATTGCGGTGGATTTCGAAACAACAATAAACAACAACAACGCGCTAACGCGGGCATTAACGGAGCCTTCCCTGAATTGCCGTCGTTTATCTAATCGTCCGCGCGATCGTCATCGGTGTACGCGATTTAAATCCGCGAAGATCGATGGGCCCTCGCGCGAGAAATTCTGGCCAACAATGGCGTGCCGGATCGATTAAGCCCCCGCGTGTCATTGATCATGGCAAGACTGCGGTTGGGTTCACCGTACGAAAACAGTTCTGGCTGCTTTCGCGCATTCTGCTCGCGACAGAAACAAAGCTCTCGCCGAGTCACGCATCCGAATGGTTACTCTTCCTCCCTTCGCCCCTGTCGCGATTGTCGGCTCATTAGGTCACTGTACCGCGTAAACAATTGAGATGTTATCATTAATCCGGATTACGGTATCCGGTCAGAAATTTTCGTTCGCTCTTCGATATCGCAGACTGATTCGTGGCTCGCGGAGAATTTCGGGCGTAAAGGCACTTGGAAAACACCTTGCGTCCGAACGTCGAATATTGAAAGTTCAAAATAATAACTGTTCACGCAACGGGGGTTAAATATACATTGCAGTTTTTTTTATTTCACATTTAAATTCTAAGGGATCTCGCGAGAGAAAACTCCTGCGCGGAAATTCCTGACATGCCGGAACGAACGTCCACGGTTGTTCCCTTCGTGCCCCGCGAGCGGCTTCGCGCGGCGTAATTTTCGTGAACCGTCGACGTCAACTCCCGGAAGGATTTGCAGCCGGGAGCCCGGGAGTTTCCGCCGGATTCGCGATTAGATTTTCATGCGAGGGGATGTCGTGCGCCCGCGTCTTGACTCCGGGATGATGGGAGCGGACATATGGTGTCGCGCGGTGAGTTTTCATCGGGAGGGCAGGAACACGGGGGAAGGGGAGAGGGGAGGAAAGGGGAGACGAGACGAGAACGAGATGTACGGGGGTTACAAGGTGGCCCGAGAAAGACGAAGAATTAACGCGGGACAAACGAGCGTGACCATGTACACGTACGGGCGAGAGGGGTGGCCTGTGCTACCGCGAGGGGAACACCGGGGTGTGTAAACCCCCGTAATATACGGACATATGCACCGACGGGCATCGACGAACCCTCGCCGGATCCCCGTGGGCTGATATTTAGGGCCGATATTCATTAGCAGTTTTGCGCGGGGTGCAAAAGCGCGAGACCGAAAGGGGGGGATCGGGACAAAGGGGGAAGCGCGGAGAGGACGGGAATATAGGCGGGACACGGTGACCTGCCTGACGATGTAGATGATAACCGTTCCAAAGGGTACTTCGATATCCCATAACGTCATTCCCCTCGCCGATGATCTATGCGCTGCGTTTTGATACGCAGGCAGAGGACGGTCCAGATTGAGATATTAAGCACGCGGCGCGACTCGTGATAATGCGGGTGACACCGAGACGAGAGTTCGGCTTATTGCTCAGACAGCTGGAGCTCTAGCGGCAATTTAAATGGGTAATAAATAAACTGCCTCGTGCGCCCTGGAGATAACAAAATGCATTAGTGATTATAATTAACGGCAATTCTCAGAAATATATTGTATATGTAAGTATTCATGTTGTTAACTCACTGGAAACAGCGAATAGTTACTGATTTACAGTTAGTGCACTCATGGTGTAAAGGTACAAGGTGAAACATTGCGCATTTGTAGCCAATTTTTGGGGGCAAATTGTTCATTGCTCCTTTCCGCATTCAACCGCGATGATGTGCAGTTTGAAGGTCGGGGCAAATTTCTGACTGGTCAATTCGGTAGCTTGGGCCTCTTCTGCCCAATTTGATTGCTTGACACTGCGCATCCACCAGACTGCTTCACCTTGTATCTTTACACTACGAGTACACCACTGCGATTTTGACTATTCACTGTTTTCAGTCTGATTGGCTTTTAGAGGGAACATGAGAAGTTGATTAACGAAAGCGACTCCTCAAGATCTGTAAATCGAATTTATACTTGGACAGCAATCTAAACCCCATTTATACCAATAAATTAATTTTCAGTTAATACCGTTCAATGAAATCAATTAATTTCAATGTAAAGTATGCTTCGGCGTGCTGCACATTTAAATCGTTCGCTCGCCATTAACAGAGCGCGATGCAGTTTGTTAATCCGATGAATTTTAATGACGCTGGGAATCCGCGAAATTGTATAACGATAAAACAAAACAGATTATTCACGGGCTCGTGCAATTGACCGCGACGTATTGTCGAAAATTCGCCGGCGCAAGCAAGGCGAACCGGCGAATTTTTACATCGAGCACGATCTTAATGAGCGGCGCGTATCTTCCCTCCTTCGCCTAATCTAAACTTCGGGATTACGTCAGTGGCTGAACAAGGCAGACGAGAGAGGCATATCCGGTTGGCTTAGATTGACTTGGCGCCAAGCGCTGCGCGTACGACCGCCGGAATTAAATGATTATTGCGTTATACACGTCGGCCAGAGTGGAGAGGAGGACGGCGAAGGACATAGGGCGTGTTAAAAAGACGCGTAAGAAAATATAATGTTGCGGCGTTCACTGTAACAAATATTTATTTCTTTTCAAGTAAACCTCTTGTCACCACAAATATTGTATTGTATAAAGATAAGCTTCGATGTTGGGATACGTAATGTTCAGATATTTTCCAATCAGTTAACGAAATCAGTTAACAAATCAAGCCGAAATACGATACTTTTGAGATCACATCTTCATAATTAATTCAATAATTGTAATATTCAATAATTGTAAATTAATGTAAAAAATTCTATTTAGGACTTTGTGCATCGAACGTGCTCCGTGAGATTATACATATAATTTACGGTGCGAGTAGCTGGCAAAATTTTTGTCGACGAAAACTTCGATCGAAACCCGCATACGAGTCGGGTTTATGATTCAACGAGGCCCGCCAGTGGGACACATGCCCATACAAATTAATTTAAGACGGCCGGGGCCCCCCGTTGTCGCAGAAATTGGGAAACCGGGCAAAACAATAAATTTTTATAAATGTACGAGCAACGTGACGCCGTTGCCGTTGGGCGCCTCACTTGGCGCCCGGAAAAGCTAATTCTTAACTTAAGGGAAATAAATGAGGATAATTAAGGGCGAGCAAATGAGGGCAATTAAGCTCGGGCGAGGCCTAGGTGGGAATCTTTTTTTACCGGGCAGCTACTCGCGCAGCTGAAATTATAATAATTGAAGATACGAGGGGTACGTGCGAGATAATCTCGTGCGCCAAGTTCGAGACAATCAGGCGTAACCAATCCAGCCCTTTAAGTTATCATTCCACCCGGTCCGCCCTCGTTTATTATAAGACTCCCGCGCGGATCTGGTTTTGTTTGTCTGCTTTAACTTCCAACACGCGCGTCTTCGCAATGGGAACTGGATTTTGGAATCGAGGGGAAGCGCGGCAGTAAAAGCTGGCGGCATGATAATTTCGCATTCTCGTTGCTGGTCGAATTCCCTCTCCCCCCCTCCCCCCGTCTCTCTCACTCTTCCTTTCTCACACATAGAGAGTTGACGCGAAATGCCCAAGGCTGCCACTCACACGACCACGTGCGTGCACCTCTCTGTCTACGTACCTACCTACGTATCTACGGGGTGAGCCAGATCAAACGCAGTTTTGCCAAACGACCGAACCGACCTGCCTCATCTGAATTGATAATAGCGACGTCAGCATATCAAAGACCGCGCGATTCACCCGTCGACACACAGACCACCCCTCTCTCTCTCTGGCATATCCGCAAAGGTTACGCAAAGGTTGCGCGGTGTAAGTAGTGTGTTTTAAAGAGAGAAAGAGAGCGAGATGAGGGGGAGATAAGGGATAGGCAGATTCAAATGTGCTTCTCCGAGAATACGCGGACTCGTGGGAACGAGGACATCCCGCCTAGGAGAACCTGCCTCCGAGCGAGCATCCCAATTTTGACATCGAGCGCCCGTGCGCCTCCATCAAAGAAACGAATTTTCGGTGGAAGGGGCCGGGAGAAGTTGAAGGGAAAATGCATAACAAGTGCTTTTTAAAGAGCACGCTCCTCTGAAGGATTTCACGAAGCGTCTCTAAAGTATGAACGCGTGAGATTGTTTCAACCGAGTAGACAGAAAGTTCTACTGTCATCGATACACGAGCAAACGGAGACGAGTTATTCGGTATTTTCTTGTAACAAATGTTTTCTCCCGTGGAGAAGAATTGTATTAACATTTTAAATGACAAAAAGGTCGGTTATTATTTCGCTTTCTGGAATCTATAATAAAGACGTTATTATACCAATTTCGCGTAGCTTGTCGCACAAAACACAGCCGTATTTCGGGACAGAGAACCTTGGAACCACAGAGAGGCGCATAATCGAGACTCCCTCGTACGAATTTAAAACTTTTCCAATTATTTCCGGCGCACAGAGATTCCCCGGGTCCGGCAAAACACTCGGTGCAGCTCCCCCATCGTCCTGCCGCGCCGCCCCCTCTGTCTATCCTCTCCGCGCTCCGGATAAGAAATTTAATTAAAACCATGGAAAAACAAGAGAAGTACCACAGGGAGTTAAATGAATTCGAGCGGATGACAGAGGAAGGAGCACGCGAGCAAGGTGAACCGTCGCCGCAGCACGGTGGAAGTATAGGCACTTCCTCCGCAGCGGACGGAAGGACACCCCACCTTCTTCTGGAGACTAATCAGAGACCGGGAACTAATTAAATTAGCGATCATGGCGCTGGATGGGGCAGACTTGGTGGATAAACGTGCCCCCGCCTCGTCTTCGCCGCCGTTACAGCTCGGCGATCCGGCTCGAATCCCTGGTGTAATGCAGTACGTACCCCCGTTGGGCATAACCGCACCCCTGTTTGCCACTCACTACCCCTGATTAGGTGGACTTCCTGTCCACGAGTCGTCGCGACGAGCCGTACGCGCGCGATCGTGTACACCGTCGACCGTCGCGTCGCGTACACAGCGGCGTTTATTCATATAACGCGCGCCTACGTTCGATCCGTCGCTCGTCCGGGGGTTAATGATTGGGCTTGATTGCTTGGCAAACATGGGCGAGCCTCAAATCAACCATCCGTCCCCGTGCCGCTGACCCACCCCCATTCGTCGCGACGACTTCCTCCGCGACGCTTCATGTTCTGCCCTGAGAAGTGGGCTTCAGCGGATTTGGGGGGTGAAATTATTTCCGAGAAACGCTAATGAGATATTATCGTGCATTAATTGGCCACACTTTCGATGCTCTTACGGTTTTTCTCTCTTCGAAGACGATATTTAAATTTTCGTAATTTCACAGACAAAGATATCTAATTGTAAGAATTGCGAAAGTGAGATTATTGTAATTCCGCCTTGAATATTATCACCGTCGTCAAAGACGCTGAGCAAACGTGACGCCATGCTAAACATGCTCTTTTCCTAAGCGAGCTTCAACAAGTGCGGCCGATGGGGAAGGAGATACGGACGAAGACAACGGCGACGACGACGATGACGCTGATGACGAGGATGAGTCAGAGTCGAGATTGAGAATAGCGTCGGGGTCAACTGGCGAAGGAAGTCCGACTTGACCGGCATCGTTTGACCCTTGAGATTAGTCGATCGTGCGGCGGCAACGACCCATTGATCTGCGATCAATCGGATTCATTGACGCGACGCGAAACGCGACGAAAACGAAGATTTCAGAGACACTCCAAAGTATTTTTCGGGACAATATGTAATCTCGAAAATATATTCTCCAACATATAGTCTGTGTAAGTTAACATAACTGCGTTTACGTAACGCTTAAACTGTATGATGTGAATATAGTACTTGGGCATCAAACATTGCAGCCACCAATCTATTAACAACAATTTCAATTTTAACAAATATGATGTTGGACACGCGCCTTGGTTAAAACAACTAAGTGAACCTTTTTCCCTGCGTTTGTAGCATAATTTATATACTGTTTTTGCAATAATCGAAAATAAGAATCTTGAGCGTTCTTTAAAACGCTAGAATCGGTAAATCCAAGTGAATCCGCATTGCCAAGAATCGGCGACTTTACACGTAAAGTAAATCTCAAACCTCCAGGTTGCGTTATGGTCGCGTCGGGACCGAAGCTTTTAGCGGCTCAGGTGGCACCGTCGCCCGATAATATAACATTATTTTAGTGGAGGCGTTCTGCCACGAAGCCAGCAGAGATTGTAACTAGCCGGATTCCAGATCCGACGGACAGCAACATGGATAAACAACGACCCTCTTATCAGCCAGTCGATAGCCAGGGATCTTGTGAATTTTTCATTACCGTTGCAGTATACCATATCGGTTCTTTGGGAACTTGCAAGCCAAATTCCAATATTACGAGATCTTCAGCGAAGTCTATTTCGGTGTCGCGTATATTGCGACGGATACGATTGTAGAGAAGTCAAAAATGTCGCAGTTATTTGGAATAAAATTTTGCTCGCGCAAAACAAATATATACATACAACGTCTGGCCAAAATCTAGATTCCCTTTCTAAGAAAACGAGATGTTACCGGCGTGAATGTTGTTAATATCGAACAGTCGAGGCCTCTTTTTCGCGAAGCCGATTGGTTTTCTCGAAGAGCACGGTGTGCTTCACTTCTCTTTGAAATTCGCGTCATATGCCTCGCTTATTCTTTCGTCCATGTTGTGTCGCAACTTTTGCAGATACGTACTGTGCATGCATACGGACATTTGGCACAAAATGTGTTAGAACACCTTGGTATTAAAAAGTGAAATACGATTTTTAAACGAACGCAAAGCTTTCTCTATGATGAGAAAGCACAAATAAATTAATTTTGTGCTCAGACGATAATTCTTTGTTTAACAAGCACAGTTAATCACGAAAATTAAGTTTGAATAAATATTAATACATCATCGTCTAATGAATATTGTTATTTTCTTAAGAGGCCGTTTATTAAAAAAAAGTAATCTCTTCCGTCCTCGAAGTGCTTGCAGGAAGGTCCCCCCGATAATCGCCGCACGATTTTCTTTTTCTCTCGCAGCCCCTTAACCCGACTCGATGTCTTTCCACCCTCGTTGTCCAGGTGCTCGCTTTTTAATTGGATATCTCGGATACGCAAGGGAGACATCCGGGAGACGATAAAGAAAACTCGAAAAGTGGAGGTCGGGCGGCTCGCGAGGGCTCGTCAAACTGCGAATTACCAGCCTTATTATTATCGTCCGTGGTTCTAACGCGCCACTTTTTCTTCCTTACCCCTGGCCCACGCGATCCGTCCCCTCAAACGGCGGGAGATAAAAAGGAGGAAGAACGAGGACAGCGAGGCCCCCCCCCCTTCTGGATAATAATTCGCGCCGCATTCAGTTTTTCAACGAAAAGTAGTAGTTATAAAGTATTATTTATCGCACTAAACCGCCGCACTCAAAGAACCATCCCGCCTTCGCTCGTGGCGAGACAATGAGAACGCTTTAAACTAGCAAAACGGAATACGAAAATGCTCGCGGAACACGATATCAAAGGATTATAAGGTAAATGTACGCAAAGAATAAGCAAATAACGACTCAGATAAAGTTGAAGACCAGGCAAATTTTTCTTACGTCAGTATTAAAAACGCATTCACGCTTTTTATGAGCGTATGCGTCCGCAGTTATATCCGAATTAATGGCCTGAACCAGCGCATTACACGCACATAATAGCTATCGCAAGATACTACTTCATATACGGGACGTTCCAGGTTTGCTGCATTTTTATCTGTCTATGGGTTACTCTTTCAACGTTTTCAAAAAGATTTTCTCCTCGCACCGCTACCAATTTTGACGAGTTCAAAAAATATATCCGCAATGCTTTGGAGAAAATGAAGAGGGATGTAAAGTCGAGGTACAAGGGGTGGCTTTAAACATCTTTTCGAGATGAAACACTGTCGAAACTCGATCGCAACTTTCTAATACAATCCACCGATTCCGCTCGCCATTCTCCATTTACAATGATCGAGAATAAACGATTCCTTTTCCGCGTGAAAATTTGTCCACGACTACCCTTTGTAGCATAGAAACGGCTAATTCTCGCGCATTCCGCGAAATGACTTCCACGACATTCCGCAAAAGTTCTCGTACCGCTACCAGTTTTGACGAATTAAAACAATATATCGTCGATGCCTTGACGAAAATGAAGAGAAATGTAAAGTCGAGGTACAAAGGGGTTGCTTTTCGTCTTTTCGTGATAAAGCATTGTCGAAACTCGATCGCAACTTTCTAATACAATCCACCGATTCCGCTCGCCATTCT
>NW_011967241.1:1358961-1364379 GCF_000949405.1 Vollenhovia emeryi | reverse complement strand
AAAGCATTGTCGAAACTCGATCGCAACTTTCTAATACAATCCACCGATTCCGCTCGCCATTCTCCATTTACAATGATCGAGAATAAACGATTCCTTTTCCACGTGAAAATTTGTCCACGACTACCCTTTGTAGCATAGAAACGGCTAATTCTCGCGCATTCTGCTAAATGATTTCCACGACATTCCGCAAAAGTTCTCGTACCGCTACCAGTTTTGACGAATTAAAACAATATATCGTCGATGCCTTGAAGAAAATGAAGAGAAATGTAAAGTCGAGGTACAAAGGGGTTGCTTTTCGTCTTTTCGTGATAAAGCATTGTCGAAACTCGATCGCAACTTTCTAATACAATCCACCGATTCCGCTCGCCATTCTCCATTTACAATGATCGAGAATAAACGATTCCTTTTCCGCGTGAAAATTTGTCCACGACTATACCCTTTGTAGCATAGAAACGGCTAATTCTCGCGCATTCCGCGAAATGACTTCCACGACATTCCGCAAAAGTTCACAGAGGAAGAGTGGCGCGGTCCGCCATAACATTTTCATAAGGGTCCACACTCGTCCATTATAAATTCCCATTCGCCGGCTCTCGAGTACGGGGCTCGAAGTAATTAACAGCGAAGCCTCGGATATGGCGGGCTGCGCCGCGGCGGGATTCATTTACGAAACATCTGGAGCGACAAACGGACAGACGGACGGGATGCATGCAGTTCCGTTTATTCCGGCAATTCCGTTTAAATTAGCTGAACGCGACCGTTTTTATGACGACGCCGAGCGGTTCACACGTACCTCCCTTTCATCCGTTCCCGCGAGTAATCATCCAGATTCGTAAATTAGTCGTTGGCACCCACCCCGCGCGTAGCAGCGCGAAAATCCATTTTGCTTGCGAGCTCGCGCTTGATTAAAATTAAAAATTGCCGGGCGATCGCGCTGGGCGGGAGATAAATGTCAAAAGTGGCGTCGCGCTGTTACACGACGGCCGGTTTATTTGTTCGCGCGCCGTCGATTAAAACTAAAACTGGCCCGACAATTGTTTTACAAGCGCGAATTTTTTAACAGCTCCGCGACGATAATTGACGACTGACACACTCGTATGAGTTTTCGATTGTAGATTGAAATTGTTAGATAAGATAATTGGATTTTTCCGGGCGCAAAAGGCGAAATTCAATTCCGACGTATCATTATTTCAGGCGGTCATTTCGAAATAAATATTACACCCTTTGTCCGTAAGTCTTTCGTTTGTAAAATATATTCTTCCCCGGGCGAGAAGGGCGTGTCGGAATTTTAGCAGATGAACGTACAAAGTGATCAGCTCTAAATGTCCATTGGATTTTGATACGCTCGCAAATGAGATTACGGTAACGCGATCGCGGGCGAGAAGGCGTCGCGCAGCAATTTATGCACAAACAATGCGGCTACGGTCCGACTTACGGCCCGTGGATGTAACGTCCGCTCGTAAAATAGACATGTCTCGGGCCACAAATTGGAGCGTGCTCCGAGAGTATAAGAAAGCAGACATACATCTACTGACATACGTTCACCGAGCAAAGGATGGACGGGACAATAGATCCACTTGGAATCTTCGTTTAAAACTCACGAACGCCGTTGCTCGCTCGGCGGAGACATTCTACCCGCGGTCCTAACATACGTCGCTTTTCGATGCTCCCTTCTTTCGTTTTCTCATGCTACTCCTGTGATAAACACGAGTCTCGCGACGCAAAAACCGACAGAAATGTTAAATCTACGTAATTATTTTAATAACTAAGCGAAAATAACTAATTAAATTCAAGTTGCGAATGTATAGGCGCGAGTAAACTTTCCGTTTCCAAAGATTAAATACCTGAGTGAGTTCTCCTAATCAACCATAATTTACGGACAATTAGATACCCTGAATCAGCTGTAATTTACGAACATTATTTATCATTACTGGCAAGTAGCCGAATTGAAAAAGTGGAATTCCCGCACGAAATTCATCTCGGAGCAACTCGAGAAAATCGGCGAGGCAAAAAATGCTGAAATGCACAAGATCGACGATTCGGCAACGGGGAATCTCTTTCCGAGTTCGGGCTCCGGCGTTCCTCAGGTGCGGAATCCAGGATAGGCGGCGGCTCCTCGCCCGAGTCAAGCCCGAGGATACTTGGCGGTAACGAGAGCCAGCGATATCTTGCTCGGACCGTGCGCTTAATTAAAACAAGGAACGAGGCGCTCGGGGCCTCGCGGTATCATCGGCCACCGCATCGCATAACGGCGGTGTTTCCATAATTTGGCCGAAAACCCAACCAGACACGGCGGTCAGCAGCGGCCGGTCAGCAGCGGGCGCCGTGGACCGCGGATCCCGACCGCCGGTTATTAACTGACCAGGATGTACGAGACACCGGGGACCAAGTTGAATGGTGAACACACAAACCACGCGGGGCGAGCGCGGGGGTGCGCGAGCTTCCTGCGAGCTATGTTGCCGAAAGGATTGATGGGGACCGGTCACCGGTTATACCCGGCGAAACACGCTTCGAACTGCGCGCGGACCCGCAGACAATTGCGCCGGGAACGTTTCATCCTGGCGCAATTGAATTATCGGCGATGCATGCGCGGCGCCTGCCGTGTCTACGTGCAATTTGTTACGCCGGAACCGACGCGAATTCGTGAATTCGTAATCGGTCGACGTTTTCCCCGCGAAATCTTGCCGCGCCCGCGTTACCGCGTCTGCCCTCCGCTTTCCAAATGGACGAGGGGATTATTAATTGGAGTACATTCGTGAAGCAAACGCGAGTTGGGTTACAGTTTTCGTGAAGGGTCGTGGCGATGTACAACCGCGATTTATAGGTGGACGACAGTACTGAGGGACTGTCGCGTCTCTTACATGTCTCTTGAAAAATCTGTGCATTTCTTATAATTTTGCTCTTCAAGCTAAACCAAAATCGACAGATTTATATGTAAGAAATATCGTCGTCTGAAACGGAAGTAAGTCAAACTCTTGGGTAACGGTAACTTCCTTCAGCGAGCCAGAATGCGTCAAATAATGATGCTTAAGCCGACAATGATCGGCCATCTCTCCGGCGTGGAAAGAAAAGAGGAAGACAACGCGGCGAGGAAAGGAAGGAAAAAAGAGAAGCCATGGATAGAGTTGAGAGAAACCGCCCTGAACGAAGTCAACCGAGGATCTATCGTTCTCCGGGGACTAACTGGATCGTGCAGGTCGGGAGATAAAGAGACTGGAAAAAAAAAGAGAGGGCAAAAAAAAACGGGAGCGAGAGTGGCGGAGGCGGCGGAGAAGGAGAAGACAAGCGGCGGAATTGAATCGAATTGGACCAGCTTGGCGCTGGCGTGTTCGCAGGCAGTTCGTCCAAGGATATTTGTTCCGCATACGTACGTAAGCGTAGCCTTCGGAGACCCCGCTGTCGGGGATTGTAATGGCAGCGTGGAGGACCGGCGTGCGGGTGGGGGCGAGGGACGCCGCATAAAGCACCGTCGTCGGCACCGCCGGGGCACGTGGTGCATGCGGGGCGTATTAAGTCCACGTGGAGAGAGTCACGCGCGTCTCCTGGGATCGCTGACAGGAGCCGAAGAGATGGGCGCGACCGCTCCCTGGAGAGGGTGGGCGTGTATGTGTGCGTATATACACACACCCCCCCGCTAATTGTTTAAAATCTGATCGCACGTAAGCGCGCCACCGCGGCTAATTAGGCGATGGCCGCGGTCGTCGGATATCGGGCGCGATTTAATGATCCCACGTGAGGAGGTATTAATTACGCTCGCGCGAGCACGCGCGGTAATTACGGATAGGCGCGGTACGAAATTGCCGTCGCGGAATGAGCCCGCTCGTCAAGGTTCAGGTTCAGGTTAATTATTTGCGTCGCCGGGGGTACGCGTCGCGCTGATAAGGAATGATTGCTTGGCGATAATGAGTTAAGTAATTTGTCGCGCGTAATTGGCGGATGACGAAGGTCGGTTGGAGCCAAACTTGTGGGCGAAACATGGCAATTTGTGGCGATAGGTCATGGAACGCCGCGGACGATTATTCATTGCGACGTAATTTACGCCGTTGGAATCTTTCAGTAACACTTCGATCGCGATAAGCGTAGAATTTCTTGCTTACCAATCTTGCCACTCGGCAATATTCCTATAAAATGCGTTTAATAGGCACGTTTCTCGACCGAGTGTCAAGTACCTTGAAAGAATATATACGCATTAATGCGCACGTATGTATATATTGCGGCGCAGTTCTGAGAGAAGACAAAGAGAATAATCGCGTAAAATCTGTTCGCGCATGTTCGCCGGCATTAATTAACCGATGAAATAATTTTCCATTTGCGCCGGTCCGAGAGCGATGCCAACTGCTGATTCTATGATAAACAGGATCTGATGACACCGACTCATTGATCACGGCGATGACCGTACGCGCGCTGGTGGTAGTAAAGATTTATACGCGGACTTAGCGGCTTACGACCGCAATTTCCATGGCTCATTTAATTATTGGTTTCAACACCATGAAACTATCTAATGTGTAAACGCAATGTCGGATCACTTCAGGGACATTTTATAAATATCAAATACGTGCCGCGTAGGTACCCTCTGTTTCTCGTATCTCTTTCTTTCTCTCTTTCTCCCCCCCTCTGTTGAAAATATACAATATTTATAATTATTTAAATTATGCATAAAAATTCATACAATAAAGTTCTGTGCAAAGAAATGTAAATAAATAATATTATTATAAGCGAAGATATTATTTGTTACTCTAATGATTGTTTCTATCGAATTCGCACATTAGATTTCAATTATTGGGCCTTCATCTTGCTCGGACCTAAAACTTGATTTGGCGCTTTCGTTTCCTGTTCGTTTTGTATCACAGAATGGTCCTGATTTAACATTATTTGATCGTTTCTATGTATATGTACACAAATTTGTCATCGATCAAAGATCAATCGTACGAGAGTTTATCCAAGCGTTGTCAAACATTATATATAAGTAGCATTATATTTATATTTACCGCTGATAAACCAATCGTCGATCGTTATCAGAGATCGATCAAACGAAGAAAATATATATCTGAATCTTTAAACACTGCAATAACGAGTAATACGACACCATTCACTTATTAGAGATAAGTTCATTATCGATTATTGTCGCAACTCAAATAAAAACTACAATGTGCCATTGAATTGCTGAATTGATTAATTCACACCTGGCAAAGACTGTGCACACTCAACGGCGTTCGAACAGTAAGAAAGAACAAACGACGGCGTAATATTTGGCAAATTACGCTGGGCGAGCTGACAAATTTCTTTAATATACAAAATACCCGCGCACTTAAGGTGATGCTGGAGTCTCTCTGTTTTACCGACATTTTTTATATAAGGATATCTTTTAATTGGCTTTACAGAATTGCAAATTCTTGTACACGATTAAAGTTCGCACAAAAC
>NW_011967241.1:1333270-1356921 GCF_000949405.1 Vollenhovia emeryi | reverse complement strand
CATTATTGCGTGTAGTAATAGATGCCGGATTGAATAGATGCCAATACACATGCCAATACAAGAATTTACAATTCTGTAAAGCCAATTAAAAGGTATCCTTATATAAAAAATGTCGGTAAAACAGAGAGACTCCAGCATCCCCTTAATTCAGCCACCGTAAATAACGATGTCAGAGCGAGATCCATCCCCCTTTAGGGGATGACAGAATTAGCCGCGTAGAAATGCTGACGGAAATATTGTGGAGGTGTAAAAAAAAGAAATGCGATCGCGCAGTTCCAGCGAGCGAGCGGAGCGCGAATTCCGGCTCAGCCCGCAATATAGCCACCGCCTTTCACCTTTGATTTATCCTCTTATCATATGCGGGGGCTCAAGCCGGTGGACGAAAGCGCGCGCGCGCGCGCGCGCGCGGGAACGGTCGAGGCACCGACAATATCGCCGCCCCCCCCCCCTGCGGCGGGGGCGCGATGAAAATGGGATTGAAAACCACCAGACTAATCTCCTACCTCTCTCGCGTGTACTCGTAACATCCATGCCCGTGAGCGCTCCACGCGCGCACACCCCGTGGGTGCCCGCGCCCCACATGCACGCGGAATCGTCCACCTGCACGATTAACCCCCCCACGCCCCCCTGCCCCGCGCCTTTCCGCGCGGCCGCGCACACGCGCGCGCGCCCGCGCGCACGCAACGCGCGTGTATTAAATGCCGGTACACGTACCGGCGCGGCGGTGTGCGTGCGGTAGTCGCGCTCAGAAACGGCTACCATTTAAATAAATGTTTAATCTCGCTGGCGTCCCTTCGCTCCACCCCGTTGGAAACCCACCCGCAGTTTCCTCTTTTTCCTCCGCTTCGTTTCGCGAGTCCAACGAAGCGGGAAAGGACGGAGAGTCGCGAGGAGGAGCGAGAGAGATCGGGTCTGGAGAACGCGGGATTGCACTGCGGAGGAGGGAGCGAAAGCCTCCTTCGGAAAGAGGACGAAGAGAGTGAAAGGGCGGTTAGACGGGGGGGGGAGGGGCGGGGGAGCGGGGGTGAAAGGACCCGCGCCACCGTCGAGAGAGCGGCAAGTAAAAAACCAATCGAGTCTATGCGGTGTGGTGCTGCGCGGCGCTGAATCCCCGGTTTCCCAACCCCGGCTCGTGGACCATTCGAGAGACCGAGCCCCGCAGCCATTTAACCTCTGCATTGCAAATGCCACCCCCTATCTGCCGCGGCCATCCGGCCCGGCAAGGGCGGCGGGGCGAGACGGGAAATAGGGCCACCAACTCGAGCCGAGACTGTTATTTTAACGAAATATCTTTAAACGTCGGCAACGAGGGGCGAGAGGGGGCGGGGGAGGGGGGGTGGACGAATGGCCCGGAGGAGAAGGATGAACCTCGCCAGTCAGGCCGGAGGGAGGCAGATGGGCGCGGGGCGGGGATGGACGGCGAGAGACGGGGACGAGATGGTCTCGGGCGAGAGCTCGGCGCGGAGAGATGAAAGGATACCTAGTTACGGGACGAGAGCGCGCCGGTTTAAAGGATTACCGGCCTGCCCATTATTCAAATGTATGCTAAACGCGCGGGGCGGTGTGCGCGATAGCCTTATCAACCCTCTTGCGAGGCGCACCGCGCCGCGCGGATATTTCACGGCGGTTCGCCGCAATAGCGCGCTTCCTCGTCCCGGGGCCCCAACTATGCTTTACCCCGACAACGCTTTTACGGCCGCCTCTCTGCTGACGGCCGAGCGCGGAAATTTGTCCGGCAACTTTGCTTCACCCGCACGGAAATAACGCTGCATTTTGCGGTGTCCAAGGCCCTGGGTTCCACGCCGACGGCGCTACAATTTGTCCGCGGTAATTCGGGCCTTTGTCAAAAAAAAGATAAGCTCTTGTTCAATGAATTGTTCTGCCTGTCTAGAAGAGACTGCCTCGCAAGCTCTTAGGAAATTATGTTATCCGGCAACAATCGATACTCTTTAGTCGGAGTATCAATGTTGAGGAACTTCCAGTAAATAACCAACGTAGGAAAAATTAATGAACGACACAACTGGCGAAGTCTAATTGGAGAAAAGTTTTTCTAAATGTTTCTCTATTAAAAGCAATGAATATTTAATTCCAGGCTATCACCGACGTCGCGGCAATTAAGCTTCAGCTCTAGCGAAGGAAGTAGCGCATTACCGTAGGTCATAGACTTATGCGTCTAACAACAGACATAGACGTCGGCCGAATTTCAGCCGCGACACCCGCGGCATCCCCTAATTTCGCGGAGGAAAATCGCCGCGGCGAGTCTCGAACGCGATTCCGCAGCACGCCGGTCGGCCGCAGATGCGTTGGTACGCGCCGAGGGAAGCCCTCGCAGGATTTGCGCGAAGCGTGAATGGGAAGAGGGCGTGGGAAACGGCGAAGTGGCCGCGTACGCGGATAGTGTGCTGACTTGCGACCGGTCCGGTAATTGCTGTAATTGTGCCGAGTGATTCACACATCAGGATCGGCGCGGCGCTCCCGCCGCCTCCACCTCCGCGTCGCTCTTTCGCGCAAACACGCGTGCACACGCATATACGCGCTGAAGCGGCAAATAGCGGGAGTATTCGCGCGAGCGGTGCCGAGAGCGCGAGCGCATCTGCGCGGGATTTCGGAAACAATTGCCGACAATTCTCGCCACTTGACTCGCGGCCAGCGATTGACGTGAGAATCCGCTTAGACGGCCGTATAACTCCGCCGCGGAGCGTATGAGGTCATCTTCATTAAATCGTTCTCCGCTTAATGACTGATCTAATTTTTTCCCTTGTCTCTCTCTTTCTCCACCGCCGCCGCGGCCGGCCGCCGCACGCTCGCGCCGCACCACGGCGATCAGCGGTAATGTGCGCTTTACCTCGGCGCTTTTTCCGCTACTGAGGGCGGGAACGCGGTTCGTGGAAAGCCCGTGGTCGCTTTCTTCTCACGTGACCGTTTCACCAGGAAAGCCGGCTTCGCGGAACGCGCGCGAATGAGGGGCGATTGACGTGGAACGGCGAGCGGATTCTTCGGCTTGGATTCGCGAGCGATTAGTATCAGCGAAATTATCTCTTCCGGCAGTATGCGAAATATCTCGAGCGTTCCAGGTGTGAAGCGTGTTTCTAGGATAAGATTGCGAATCTTATCTCAGATTAAATCCCAATTGTGAATCATCGCTATTCCCTTGCGCCTTTTCTCCTTTCTGGGAAAATAGATTTTTAAGTCCGATACGGTAACTCAATTGGCAGACATTCTCTTCCCTTCCTGTCAGCCCCGTGTACAGTTATCTTTCTTAAGGTTTCGTGATTGCACAATTTTATAGGCACGTAAAAATTCGTGGGCATAAAAACGCAAGATCAGAGTAGTGAAACATGTATGCTGCAAATCCTTCGTGCGCACACATAGTCCTCATTCGAGTCGGCGGGGCGCTTTGTAGTGCTAGAATAGCATCCCGCGAAGCCACTTTGTCTCCGCATCCGTTTCCGTGCACTTAGCCTTCCACAAACTGAGAAGACACGCTAAGCTCAAGCAGCCATTTACATTTGCAAAACATGACCTGCTTTCACATAAGCTTTGATACGAGTTAATTCAATGGTTTACAGCATCTGACGAATGCATAACATTTCGAAACTGCTAATTATAATTTGTAAAACGGGAATGGTTACTCGTCTATTAATTGAACGTTGTTGCACCGCGTACAAAAACTGAAGTCTTAGAGCAAGCCTCCGCCTTATATATTGTATATTATTCCTATAATATTAAACATTGTCATTATCATTTGCTACAAATTCATCCGAGGGGGAAACCGCTGACCAAAATCTTGTACCCAACGCCCACTGATGCTCAGTGGGCATTACTTTATCTTATTATCTTATTTTATCTTTATAATGCCTCAGCAAGGCCTAATGCCCAAAAAATGCCTAGTAATGCCCAGTGATGCCGCAAATCTGCACACCACAATGCCCTCAGCGGTTTTCCCCTCGAATTCATCCTACCAAATTTCTCGCGTTATTTGAAACTAAATTTGATTTTAATTTAGTGTAAACTAATTCGCGCCTACTATTTATGCAGTGATATTCCTCGTGAAAAACTACGTCGAAAAGTCATTCTCTCGCATCTCGCTTCATAAAGTTGTTATTATTAACAACGTCGGTGTTTTCTTGACCATACCTGGCACCACAATGCCCTCAGCGGTTTTCCCCTCGAATTGATCCTATACCAAATTTCTCGCGTTATTTGAAACTAAATTTGATTTTAATTTGGACTGAGTGTAAACTAATTCGCGCCTACTATATTTATGCAGTGATATTGACCACACCTGGTATTCAATAATACGGAAAATTTATTGCGAGAAATATTACCTCGGCCAGGGTTTGAACCTGGACCTCCCTACGTTCTAGGCGGGCGTCTCACCCATTCGACCGCCGAGGCATATGATAATATTTTTCGCAGTAAACTTTCTGTATTATTAAAGATGCCAGGTGTGGTCCAGAAAACACTGACGTTTTTAATCACCGCTGGCAACACTAAAGAATTCTGATTAGTCAGTTATTATTAAGTGAAGGTTAGTCAATCAGCATCGCTTTGCAAACGGACGACGGATGGACCACCGCTAAGGCGCGCGGCTTACGGTCGTGCGTCCGTTTAAATAATAAATTTTTAATTAATAATAACTACTTTATGAGGCATGATTAAAAAAACTGGCTCTGGACTTTCCGACTCAGTTTTTCATGAGGATTACTACTGTATGCATAGTGGGCGCGAATTGCCCAGCGAGAAATGTCAATCGATGTCGAAACGATGTTGAATCGACATCGTCAAATTGGTGTCGAATCAACGTCGAATTTGACAGTGTCGATGTCGACTCGGCGTCCTTTCGACGTATCATTTCTCACTGGGTAGTTTACATCCTGCATATGTATTTTGAATGCAGCCGATACGTCGACAAATCATTCCGCATTTTCCGAACATCCAACATTATTCCGAAACAGAAGCCGGAAGATCGAGCCGTTGAATATAATTGAATTCGGTCTGCTTTCGAAGACTCGAATCTCATTAGAATCGTATTCTAGTGCAGGACGGCGCGCGTATATCCGTAGAAGAAATCAATTCAGGTCCCTCGGTCCCGCAGGAGATGACATTTGACACCTAGCCGGCATATTTGCCACCCCGCCAGTGATTGGCTGATTATGATCTCGCTAATCCCGAGCCGGGGTGGGCTTGGACCACCCCGACGTGATTGTCGAGCTCAAAGGCAAATACGTATCGCCGCGTCCCCTCGCAGCCGTGCTTCCCGCGACCCCAATTCTCGTGCGAGCGTGCGTGCATACGTACGTGCGTGTCGCGATTACACGCGATTCCGCTGGGCATACGCCGGCCCAATGGAAATCGCTGCTTACTCTCGTTTATGATATTTCGCCCGCGCGCTACTCCTGATTCCGAGTCAACGTATGTCATTTCTTTACGCTCCGCAGAAATGTCGGAGCACTGTTTCCTCCATGATTGGTTCGGCGTAACAATTGCACGTAACTTAAGAGGATGCTAAAGTCGTCTGTTTTACCGACACATTCGAATATAGTTTTTGCGCTGCTGAATCTTTTTATTGGTTTTTACGCCTAAAATAATACCAGGATAAGTTGCGGACCGCATAGCAGAACGTTTTTATACTTGAAACACTCGAGTCAGAAGTCTAATGAGAAAGATATTGGTATTTGAAATTTTCAATTTTTTAATCGTGAGCAATTTGAATTTGGCTTTATAAAATTACAAAATTCTTCCACACGATTACAGTACGCGTAAAAACAAAGCGGGGGGTTCACGACTTTATATAAAAAAACGAAGAGAAATTAAAAATTAGCATCCTCTTAAAGACGCGATTGCTATCAACGTCCTGGATAGCACACCCACAGAAAAAAATGCTGGATCCAATGCTATTACACTTCAATGTATCATAAAATAGGATCGATATAGCGCCAATCGTATTTATCATAGAGAAAGGAATATATTAAGCTTAAATGAAAAATTCTAAAATCTAGAATAAAATGATAGTATATATCGTCTTTTATTATATTTTCTTATATTTAGTCCGTTAAAATTTTGAATGAAAAATTGAGAACACAGTGAAAAAACCTTTAGCTATATTCATACTTTTCATAGAAATCAAAACGTTTATTTACATTTAGAGCGTTGTAAAATTTATCTCCTTAAATTTTTCATAATTTTACAACTTTAAAATAAAAAAATTGTTTCGTTAATACCTTTGTTAGTAAAAAAACTAGATGTTACAGTTTGTCTGATCTCGTTTCAGAATTAAAAAAGTTACGAAAAAAGTAACGAATCGTTATTTTTTAGGTAACGGTAACAGTAACTAGTTACTTTTAAAAAGTAACTTCCCTGGTTGTCTTTTATACATGCATTGCTATCTGGGGTGAAGTCTAATTTAAGCGAAATAGGTTTCCGTTAAAAAAGTTGAGTACTCTTTGAAGCGGCGGTAGACGCAAATTACGGAATATTATAAACATATTGAAGATGCCGAGCAGTTGCGTTACGCTTTGCGTGTCCTCTTACGCAAATTTTAATCTAAAAGTTAAGTGACGCCGTGTTTATTGTAGAAACTCGCACGGAATACCGATAAAGATCGCACCTTCGACTTTCGCGAAATTCGAATTCAAATTATTCTATAAATAAGATCCTAGAGTAGTTTGACTTCAAACGGCGAAGAAAACGATTCCAGGATTTCACCCTCCAATTGACGTCCAAAGCGTTAACGAGAAACGAAGGTAACGGTTCTCCAAATAAAGGACATCCCGCGAGTCTTCCCTCCCTTCCGCGCGACGCGTGAAAGTTTCTGCGTCGAAAATTTCAATTACTTCGCTACTACTCGCGGTGTGATGTAATGGAAATCAGCCGGGGCGCAATTCCGCGAGAATCGCGCGATTACTTCCGCCTCGGGGTTTGCGACTTCGCGGGGTAACCGCGAATCGAAAAGTGCCGGCAAAGACGTTCCGCTCTTGCACGCGGGGGCTACAATCAAAATGCTAATCGTCTCAAGAACGAGAGGTGTAAGTCCATAGAAATTGGATGTAAGGGACTTAATATTGCTCGGCGGCGCAGGATCGCTAAAGAGTATTACGGGGGATTACCGGGGTAAAGTGACACCCTTGGCCCGAGGGCTGCGGTGGCGCGTCGCGCGCAGTCTTAACAAAACACCGGGGGTTGGAGGGGCCTTCTGTAAATATTGTTACTGCCACCCCGCCGGCAATTTCGCCAGCCATATGTCAAGCCACCGATGTCCTTTTTGGCGTATTCGCGCACGCACGTTAGTCGCTCTCGAGCTGATCGCGGCGAGGAATATGCGCGCGGCGTGGAAAGATCCAGCTCAAAGGTTCATCTAAAAAGAACGGAAGGATGAGGGCAGGTCGAGGGTATTTACTCTGAAAATATCAGTAAGCATCGAGATTTTGTTTAAGGTACCGCGCTGAATTTTCGCATTTTCGATAAATTAAACACATCACATATTTCATCGGATATACAATCGGATATATCCGTTTGTTATTATGTAATTAGATTATCCCATTATATTTAATCGGAAATTTTTCTCAGTGTGCGAGTGTAAGCTTTACATGGTGAATTTTCTCAGGAATTAGTGAAAGCTTTGCGAAGCCTACAATATTTCCTAAATACTTTCGTATTACAGAACATAATACTGTTAACATTGTCGAGGATAAATATTTAGGTAATACGTATATTTCCTCTTTAGATATTGGTAAAAAATGAAAGGGCATTGCCCGTGTCATTTTGTACATATCATCGAAAATATTGGCGTTTCGAAGAAATCAGGCATGGCCGGCAGGTACACACGTTCGTTGTTCGTTATGGTAATGCATAAAGCGGAGTATAAAGCAATAAGTGCGGGGGTCAGCGAGGGTGAATCGTAAATTAGAAAGCAGAGCGGGACGGCGGCGAGGAAGGAGGGGGGGCCGGGTCTCGAATTAGCATCGCTTTCAAGTCGCTTTCTAATCTCGGTAACTGGACAAATTGGCACTGAATGATCAGTAACGAACGGACGGAAGGCTCAAGTGGGTTTGCGGCTGTAGGCGAAGGACGCCTCGGGAGAAATGGGGGGGACGCCGGGCGTCGCGTCGTGTTGCGTCTCGCGCCGTCTCGTACCGCTATTCTGCGGTATATCGCGACCGACACGTGGCACGGATTACGTATACGTGCACGTTACACGGCCAATTTCGGACGTCCGGTTAATGTACACGCCAGAAGGGGCCCCTAATTGACGAATTAAATCCTTCAGGCGGCAATTTTAACGCATTTCCAACTACAAGTTGCGCGGAACCAAATATATGGTTCCAAGTAGGATTTGTTTTGCCCATCGTGACGTATTCAAGACCGTCCGGCAGTTTTGGACGTCGACTCGGCCCGAGTCGAAATTTTGGCCCTACGTTGAACCTTTAATTCTATAACATAGCAGGACCTAAGACAGTAAAAGAAGTCGAACTGCAAGTACAAAATTTACTTCTACTTTAAAACTAATAGTGTCGGAAATTTCTACTTTTCCCAATTTAGCATTAAAGTAGATCCCTTTAAGTAGGAGCTAAAGTAAATTTCTAGAATTAAAGGTTCAAGGGAGGAAAAAAGTATAACGCCATCAAAGTCGGATATTGCCAGTGCATGTAGGTGTATAGATCAGCTAAGTAGGTGTAAATTATCTTTAAAAGTGTCAAAATAGTACCAAAATTTCGACTCGGGCATTAATTCCTTAATTCACTGCCACACGTTAGGGCGGTGTAAAAGTGAAACTGAAAACCCGATGCAATTCTTTAAATTAAAAAGAAATTTCAAAAATACCCAAGATCTTCCAAGAACGGCATCAGCGATCTCACGGAAACGTTGATTAGATGCTTTCAAACTACCTTGCGCTTTTTCCGCGTCAAGTTTGCCTCTAATCTCCCGAATAAAAATAAAATTCCGTTTTCGCGAAATGGGACACGAACGGATTGTCAACGATTACAATCGGGAATAATCGACAGCTGCAGCGGATTTCACGTTGCCAATTGCTCGGGATGGAGGGAGGGGGTGGGGGAGGGTGGTTTTCTCCTCGGCCGTGGCAAAACGCGCATGGCCACCGTAAACATAAATTTCCCGTATACGCGTATCCGGTAGCCACGATTTATTACCCGTGAATCGAGCCGGAGGGGGCGGTTTACAATGGGCCGGCAAATTGCGGCCCGTTTATACGATGGAGACGTTATAGCGAGTTCGGCGATGCGGACGAACAAGTGTGAAATCAGGTGCATCCATAATGCAAAGGGGTGGGCGCGAGGCCCGCTTACCCTCCCCTGGTGCTCGGCGCGGCTCCCGCGTTGTAGCCACCCCTCGTTCACCCGCGTCCGCTTCTCCCCCCGGTGCAACGCTGCAAATCAATTAGACACGCGGCGGAACGTTACGTTTATTGCCGATGTATCGAAAAACAGAACGCCCTGTCGCCGACCCCTCCGGAAACATCGCGGATTTCGCAGCAACGCGCGCATAGATGGGTGGGTGGCGCGATGAAACGCGAAATCCACTCGTGGTCGATTTTTCCGAGTATTTACGGATTAATCGCCCGACGGTCCCCGTTAACCCCCGTACGGGGTAGAACGGCTTTCATTCGCGAAAATGATATCTCTAACTCCTATGAGAATTAATTTCGCGAGAAAAATTAAACCCACGGAGGTGATCTAATTAAATAAATGAACTACAAGGAAACTGGAATTCTAGTCAGACGAATTAAAGACATGATAAATAATAAGAGTGACGAATTCGTAAATTAATATACAATGTAATTATGTTAAACGTACGTGCAGTTAAGTATCAATAAATTTCAATACAAAGTAACGTTACAGATTTAAAATATTGCAATGTTTAAGTGCTGTTTTCGGGTAATATTTTAACGTGCTCCCGCGCGTAGTTATTTATATATTATTAAAATGTCCTCAATTCGAAACATGCACGTTTTTATAGCGCAGTCATAACTATATTGCTCCGCATACGAAATAGCGCCGCAAATGGTGAATAACAAATCACCTTCAGGACGAACTCATGGTTGTCTGTGTAATTATACTTTTCGCGCCTTAACTGCAGCCGATGTTCAATGCTCAATTGTAGGCGTGGTGCTGAACAAAGTGCAAAGTGCTGCAGATCGTTGGGGATGGCCTTAACTTGGTAAGAATTAAAGCGAACGGCTCGAGGGGGTAGCTAAGGGTCGCCTCCAGCGATTATACTAATAGTCGGGGCGTAGATAAGCTTACGGGGGGTGCGGAGAACAGTTAAGGCTACTAATTGTTTTCCGCCAAGGAAACTTCGTTCAGACGATTCTCGTCTGCGCTAACCCATCTATATTCTAACGAAAAATACGTTAAGCCCGCGATAATTATGAAATACTAACTGTATCATATTCGCGATCGTGATCCGTAGACAAAAGAAGCGCATATCGAGGCGATTAATATGTCTCGGAATTAATCTCATCTTCGTGAAGCGTAAGGCCCGTATTCCGAATCCTCTTTCATCGATAAAAGCACCTCCAAAAGTGGTTTGTAGCCAAGCAGAAGGCTTATTAGCCACTTTTAGAGACGCTTTTATCGACGAGAGTGAATTCAGAACACGAGCGTATAAGCCTTCACTGACAACAGATTATACTTAATCAGTTACTTCGTCCGATTAATTCTCATATTTTTGATTTCATAAACGTTTCGTTATCGACTCCCTCTTAAATATTCTTTCCAATTAGTTGATTATATCTTGTTCTAAACAAGAGAGACGATCGATTGGTAAAAAGTCAAATGCATTTAAAGAGTAACTATTTAAAACGATAATCTATTGTAATTAATGTTGCATTAAATTCCATATACTCGTATAATTATAATACAATGCTATGCTTGTCTAATAATAGATGCTATTTTCATCTTGCTGAGAAAGAATTTTGATATTTTAAAAATAAAGACAAGGGCATTTGGACAGTTTTGTATTAATTTCAGGTATGTATAAAAAATAACAACTTTCTGCACACGTTTAAAATGCAACATATTGAACGGTGCATAGATTGATCACTTAACGTTGTTAAAATTCAAACATGACTTTCGCCGAAGATCATACTTAATAAAAGTGGGCATTGAAGTAGTCAAGATAAATCTGCGTGATATTTCCGCAGAGTCTTTTACGTTTCTATACGGTGAAAATATTCGAGATATTTGACGTCTAGACAGAACGGCAACAAAAAGCGCCATGTAGCTCGATAACCGAGCCAGGTACGATGGTGTGTACCATCGATGCGGAAGAAAAGCCCGGAGCGTAAGAGCGAACAATGGCCTCCTCCCTGGCAGGTTGATCCAGCTTGAGTAATGTTGAAATCTGGGGCGTTCCTGGGAAAGACCACCTGACCTCTTCGTTCCTCCATCACTGCCGCCGGACCCTCGTGGACGAGTCACGCCTGGGTGTAACACAGACCGTACGTGTCACTAATGACGTTGTTATGATGACTATTAAGTCGATATATAGTTGCCACTCCAAAATCACTTGCAACGTTATTTGTACACCGTTGAACGCTCTTTAAAGCGCGTGCGGAAAGTTGTTGGTTTTTTTATGCATACACGAAAATAATATTAAAATATAAAAGCACCATTTTCCCTCCTCTTGAGAAATCAATATTTCTTCTGAGCAAATTTCACCGTTTACAGCAATTTTAAGGATCTCGTCAGCAATCAAATCCCTGTGAAGGTTATTGCTCGAGAGAGAAATCCACGACAAATTGCGCAAAAAGTAGCGCACTACTGACCCGCTGTACTATTTTCCACGAGGAAGTCTTCTTCTTTCGTAATTCGACGTATCATACCTTAGTAAGAAATCCACCAACGTCAAGACGGCTTATATGATTACAACGACGTGACATCGATCCTGAGAAATTGCAGGCGTTCTATCGTCCCGAACTACTCTTGAATATCATCTCGCTCGGTGCACCCTCCTCTCCCCCCCCCTCCCCTCCGCCCCGCCGGAAGTGAAATTAAACCGATAGCCGCATTTGCGAGCGTAGTGTCGCACTGCGCTATTCTGACAGGAGGAGCGAAAAAAGGAACACGGCAAAACGGAAAACTATAGGATCCACGGTTTCTTGCTACCCCGGCCGCGTCCTCCCCCGCGTTTGGCAGCCAGGAATATCGGAATTTCGCACGGCGATCGTGCGAATGTGTCCCGGGGACCCCAGAAGAAGTCGTTCTGGGATGGACACGCGGCCGGGTAATGGAAGATGTGATAATTTAGTATGCACGGTCGGAGTTTATTTGAATTTTATTGGCGAACTCGCTGTCACGTGGACGTAGGAGAGTGGCGGCGGCGATGCCGCAGGGGGGTTCCTTTTTCGTTTTATCGGATCGGGGACGAGACGACGCTCCTCCCGTTTTCCCGAGGGGACACTTCCGTCCGACCAATATCGCTCCTCTTCCTCCGTCGCTCGGGCCTTCTCGCTCCCCGTTTCTACCCCCTCCGCCCCCTTACCTCTTTATCCCTCTCTCTCTCTCTCTCTACATCTTTTACTCTCTCTCCTGGGGCGCTTCCAATATCTTTCTAAGTTCTCGGAGCCGGCCATGAATAAACTATTCCCCGACTTTGAATATCTGAGCGTTTTGCGCGGGAATGGGACCGCCATCGAGGGACCGACCACAGAAAGGACGGGAATGGGTGATATCGATTGATCGACATCGCTCGCGGGAGAAGGAAACGTCGCAGTTGAAAGTGCGATCCCTCAATTTTTGAAAAACTTATTTTTGAGAAAAAAAAGTGAGGAAGAGGGTGCAGATTGCTTCGAGCCAATTTGCCTCGAATTTTTCGACTATCGGAAGAGATTGATAACTTCAACAGCCAGCTGGTTGCATTGTGCAACGCGAGAGATTCCTCTGCTCGATATTATTCCATTATCGTGCACGATCCGCGCATCAACGTTTCTTCAATCGATAAATAGACTTAGAAATTTTTCGGCGGATTGTCTTCGCGCGTTAATTCAAAGATGTTCTAATTATCCCGGTTATACCTGAAACTTGTATCGCCGATACAATCTAATCTCTGGAGATTTCGTGGAACAAAAGTTTCAGGAAGCGCCAAAGTTCGTTAACACGTTAACAAAGTGTATTCTTCGTGGTTCGCGTCGGCCATCAGGCGAACGACGTTAATACCCGACGGAATTCCTCATTCCTGATCTCGATAGCGGGGCGATTAATTTTTCGTGCCGTCGAGGATGATGAAATCAAGCAGTCAGCATAATGAGTAGCGTTGTCTGCCGCGCAATTCATCGGATGTCGCGGCAGCGAAGGGACGCGGGGGTGGAGAAGGACGGCGGGGTTATTAATATTCAGAACGAGAAGCGGGAGTCGAGAGCAGTGCCGAGTGACAAATACCTAGAGCCCCGTCCCAACCCCGGCGCGGCTCAACTCTGTAATTAACGCTAATCTCCAGGCCGTTTCTGCGACACCGTACCACCCACTTCGTCTTCTCTCCCCGTGTCTCTGTACTTACGGGGCGGAGGGTGGCTTTAAGCTCACCAGTCGATTCTCAGACAAGAGTGCCTCGGTGTTTTCCCGCTAAGATATAAGCTCCGCGGCAATTTTACGCTTTCCTTCATTTACGTTTTGTCGCGCGCTGCGACTCATTGAAAATTCAATGACGTTTTGTAATGAACGCGACCTCCCCCGGTTGCTGATAAACCCTTAGGAAATGCATATACCTACTGCATGTAGACCGTACGAAACCGCTGGAAAGTCAGGGAAACTGCCCCATTGTTTGCGCATTCCGCCTTTCAGTGGAGCAAGAAAAAAAATGCCGCATGGGCGCGGCACCTCGTCGCAGTTCTTGAATATTTTTGTGAACATTACCACCCCGCCGTTCATTCGTCACGGACGGTACGCATTTAAATTTACAAAACTGTATACTGTGTTACTAACTGCATATGTGAATGCGCATAAATTTCTCTCGCGGAGCTCATAGAACTTTGGTGAAATTCTTTAACGGGCAAACTTTAAGCCGTAAACTATAAGGATAAAAAAAAGGAGGAAAAGCTTTGACATTTTTTAAACTACGAAGTACACATCGTTACGGTAGTTAGAGGAAAAAACACATTCAAAAAGCCGGAAGAGAATAGAAAATTAATATAGAAATATAAGTAATGCTCCCTGATGTGCAATCAACAAGTTTGCAGTTGTAAATTAAAATTAAAATTAATTTTAATAAATAAGTAAATACTCCAAACATCGAGAGAGAGAGAGAGAGAGAGACAGGTACGTCGGTCGATGTCTGTCGGGTGGAAAACTTATTTCGCCCTACAGATACAAAGGCATTTTCTCAAAGCCGTGCATCACGCACGACGAGCAAAACTCGGCTGAAGCGCGGAAGTACTTGATTAAAGATACACACATTCTAGATCCTCGACCGAGCTGGCGCACCTCTTATCACGAGAGATTACTCTGGACAGTGTACAACAATTTAGGTGGCGGGAGCGAGGGTTGGAGAACGGACGTGCCCAGGTACTTCTGGCCGTCGCAAGCTGCTCTAATCGAGTCCCCCCAAATGTCCTGAAACCCACCGGTGTTTCTTCCGCCGAGCAATGCGAGAGCGAGAAAGAGACGTGGCCCGGGGGAAGGGGGTGGGATACGCGAGCAAGAGAAAAGGCGGCCAATCCAATTCCGCGCTCAAGCCCGACCGTCGTGATGGCGGAGGGTGGCGAAAAAACGCAGCCACGGCCGGGGCGCAAGGCGAGCGAGGTAGGTCTCCAGGCTTTTTTGCGTTTAATCAAGGATATTCGCGGTCGGCTGGCTCGCTATTTCAGTTCGCCGAGTGTTAACCGAGGCGCGCAACCACCACCGAGTATCATACCGCAGAAAGTGGATGAAGGAATCTTCGTCCTTTGACCTCCCACGGGCGCTCCTGCCGCGCGATCATTCGTAACAGTCCTCATTGTAAATTACAGCGCGTTCGTATCCTTGTTTTTGCTTACTGCGTATTCCATATTCTTCAGTTTCTTGCTGTGGTTAACTAAATTAATGTGCACCGTATACGCATATGGACAATTTCGAGAGGACAAAGGGTGGAATAAAATTGTAAGAGACGACGTTACGTCATCCCGAAAGGGAATCTCAGGATTACCTGCACGGAAAAAGCATGGCTGTTGAGTTAAACGAATGTTGCTTGACTTAAACGTTGACGTCACGGGGGTTCGCTGCCACAAACATAAATAATTCACTCAACTGTATTTTCTATGGATTGTAATTTTAAGCATTGAGCTAAATATCCTGATTATTGAGACAACTGTCTCATATTTTTTATTCGTTAATACTGATGTTGTTTCAACGGTGTTCAATCGTAATAATTATTTTAATTACATCGATCTCGTTGACACATCATATTTTTCCGAGTATACATTTTTATTGCCAAAAAATTATTTCACAATAAAAAATAATTTAACATCGTAATGACGTTTACGTCTACGTCTTATAACTAGCACTTGTCGAATGGCACATGGATCACAAATATGACGAGTATTATGTCTCGATATAATGAATCGGAATCGGATTAATCCTGATCAACTAGATAAAGACCTCGTGCTGTTAGGCCAAGGAATCATTTGATTCGTAGAATCTAATAAAATCGATTAGAGACGCGACACCCCTTTCACCGCCGTCATGATAGTCTAGACGTGATGTAGCAGGAGACGACAGCTCTAATTTCGTCCTTAAGCATCAAGTATCCCCGCTGTCACTCCTGTAAATTACTTCATCTCGATGACGCGCTGATCGTCGAAAACACCCTCTGAATTTCGAGGGAGTCACTCAATGGGGGTCACTGACATTCTTTCTCTGAGGAACCATAGACTTTCGTGCTGTCGCGCGATAGTCACCGATATTTGAAGATACATGTGTGTTGCGGCTTGGAAAATAATTATATCTTCTAGATGATGGAACTTGTTGATAAAAATAATCCAAAATTATAAAACGGATGAAATTTCATTTCTGGAGTTTAGTTAACACATATTTGGACGCGTGCACAGTGCGATGGACAGAATGGTTGCCATACTTTTTTTTAATGAGTTTTTTTAACTCGAGAAATAAATCGAAAGCGCTCAAAATAGCTTCGGAATGGCCATCGAGTAAAATATTCCTCGGAGAAGATTTTGAACCGTAACCCTCAAACCAAATGCATGTTCCTAGACTCATTAAAAAAAAAAACAGTGTCGCATTCTTCCATCACTGTACATAATGTACCAAATATAATTTAAAACATATTTCAAGTATACATAATACAATTAAAGAATGCTGCTTATAAAATAAACTCTTGAGTTTCATTCTAATACCGGAAACATAAATGGCGACACAGCAGCCGGATTTCAAGAGTACAATATCAATGCACGGATAATGGTGAGAACGGCAAAGGGGTTACCCCTTCAGCAGTTAAAGCCGTGATAATCGTGGATGACGCTGGTCGAAACAATGCGCCCGGCATCCGTAGCTCCAGCGCAGGGCGTGAGTTTCGTCTACGAATTGGGAGAAAAGCGGGGCGACGTCAGAGTACGGTGATGTATGGCTGAAGCGGGCTCGGGAAATACCACGTGCCCCGCCACCTAGTACACAGCAGCCCGTGAGGATTAGGGTGGCGACCTACTATATTCTCTAACGCACCGTTTCATGATGCAATTGGATTCCTTCGGCCATCATCACCCTCTCTTTCACTCACCCTTAAATCCTTCGTCACTGACTTTAACTACGGGATCATTTCTCTCGTTTATGAGATTCTTCTATTGAACATTTCCCCGCAATAGGATATAAGCAATTTGGAATTCTCGATGCAGTGTGCGATATTTTATTATGATTAATAATTTAAATAAATGCCAATATATAAACAATGATTAATAATTTAATAATTAGAACTTGGGACCACATTTTTACTTAAATTCAAAGACCACATTTAAGGCGATCAAATAATAATAAATAATAAAATTATATTAAGAAATTAATAATAAAATTTACAAGGTAACATATGTAAATAGTTTATGGATACTTGAAGAAAATATATAATAAGTGCAAACAAGATACAGTATCATTTATCGATAACACCGATTACTTTCATATCAACGTCACTTGAGAGCACTCTACTTCTTCATTTCACCGTAGCGCTGCAGGAAATGCATTAAAATAAGCCAAGAGTATTCAGACTATTCAGTGTTAGAGGTCAGCTTTGTGCAGCACTGGAAAACATGACAAATTCTGTGATACGTGTTTATCTGTTTTTAGTTTACTTATTATTAGGCAATGAAGCAAAATCGTATCATGCTGTCGTTATTATTCATGGGGTTCTCACAGGAAGCGATAGCATGGAACTCATTAGCAACAGAATTCAGGAGGTAGGACAGGATGGCACTGGTGACAACGAAACAGAAGGACCTACAGACGTCGCAGAGTGATTTTTGCATTGCGCAACTGTGGACTGATTTCGTTACTTTGACATTTTTCATTTCTTTTTGCATAAATTTTCTCACCCCTCTTTATTGATAATGTAATGCTCTGTTGTATTATATATATCATTTGTTAATAAAGACATTTTATTGTTGTGTAACCATTTTCATTTTCCAAATGTTTTATGCAACTTTGTGCATCTTATTACCAAGGCAAACACAATTATTTTTACGTTAAAGGCTAATCGCTTTTATAAAAAGATTTTATAACTCCTGATCTATGAGTTGGCAAGGATTTAATCTTCCTATTAATCTGTACGTTCACAGATGCATCCTGGAACTCCAGTCTACAACACTATAAGGTTTGCAGGCTGGAGTAGCTTGGAACCAATGTGGCAACAAGTAGAAGAAATAGGCATGGATGTACTTTCCATAAGTGCTGCATTTCCTGAAGGGATTAATTTAATAGGTTACAGCCAGGGTGGTTTATTAGCTAGAGCCATATTGCAAAGATTTCCCATGCATAATGTTAGGAATTTTATTTCCCTGAGCTCACCGCAAGCGGGGCAATATGGAAGTACGTAAAATTATGATATTCCAATAGAGAAAGGAGCGAAGACTTCTCTCTAATTGTCAAATCTCGTTTCAGCGCGTTTTCTGCATTTGATTTTTCCCGATTTAGTTTGTGAAACTGCTTACGAGCTCTTTTATTCACGTCTTGGACAACACACCAGTATTGGAAATTACTGGAATGATCCTCATCACCAAGTAATTATTTGACACATTAACGCTCGGTTTCACCAACGCTGTTTAACTTTAAGCTTAGCTTAATTCGTTCTTTGTCTTATTAACTGTTACTAAAGCTTAGCTTAATTCGTTCTTTCTCTTATTAACTGTTACTTTAAAAAAAGACAAACGTGAATTAAACTAAAATTAAAGTTAAGCGACGTTTGGTGAAACCGGACCTCGGTACATTATATTCTAATATGCATTTTAATTTAATATATTCTAATATACATTTTTTTTCAGGAATTGTATTACAAATTCAGCAAGTTTCTGCCATACGTGAACAGTGAAGTCGAGATTTTCAACAATTCCGACTTTAAAACAGGTTTAACTAAGCTGAAACGTATGATACTCATTGGAGGCCCCAACGATGGCGTTATCACTCCATGGCAAAGCAGTCACTTTGGATATTACGACAATAACAACACTGTGATAGATATGCGTGATAGATCTATTTATAAAGATGACATGATTGGTTTGAAAACATTAGATAAACAGAGCAAATTGAAGATCATCACAGTGCCTGGAATTCCTCATTCTGAATGGCATAAAAATATCTCTATAGTAGATCAATTTTTGTTACCATATTTAGATTAAATTTAACGAAATATAAGTAAAATAAGTTCGAGAAACTTGCCAAATATTATAGTAAAAGACCTAAAAAAAAATTTTTTTATTTTTCGAATAGACGCTTCTTTCTCTACGTGTGATACTCGCTCGACTGATTTTATACGTGAAGAATTACTCGTGTAAGCGAATTACTTTTCACGTAAATGTATAAATGTAATCAAATCTTATTCCAAAAGTTTGTACAGACCATTCAGGGACACCCTGTATGTATAAAGAACACTGTCGATCTCGCCATGCTATACTTGACGCAAGACACTACCGTGTCTCATAATACGTGTCATATACCTATAATTAAAATACAAAATTTTAATCTAACGGCCAAACAGTAATAAGCAAGCAAAATTTGAATGTTCGATGATAAATGTAAAGTTTAATTTTAAAATAATACAATGTGAGATGTGAATATTTTTCGTAGTTAAGGAACGCATTTATAAAATGATTGGGAAATATCTAGAATGTTAAAAAAATTATATATTGCATATTCCAAATGGCCTGTAAATTAATAGGAAAAGATTTGTTAGTAACTTTTACTATTAATAAATTTATTCATTTTACTATTACAAAATTATCATTATATTACTATTATTGTGTTCATTCTTTGTCATGACTATGCTCCTCGGGGTATTTTGTTAAAGTATTGTTGGCACATTGCCGTGTATTATTAAATGTCTATATATTACATAGTAATTCTTAAGAAAAAAATTTTTATCACATACATTTATAATCAGTATAGTCCGCATAATATTTAGAACTTTTTATTATGTGTAAAACGCGTGATGAGATCTAACGCCCATTTCGGTTGATCGGCAGGAACCATATGACCTGCATTCCGTACAAGAGCCTCTGATAAATTGTCAACAGTTTTTGTGTATCCCGCTAATTTGTCTCCGACCATCCATATCTTTCTTGGCGCTTTCGCGTATTTGCTTGCTCCGGGCCATTGCAAAGTTTTCAAGTAATTTTCCGTGAGCGGATATGCCACGATAATATCCAATTGCCCATTGTAGATGAGCACTCTATAATGTTGTACAAGATCCGTCAAGAAAGGTACTACGGACTGCATGACGTCTTCTTTCAGATGTTCCTCGACGGTGCGGGTTTCAACGTGAAAAGTACTATTGCCCACGTGTATAGCTCGTCTAACATCAGCTCTCTGGATCCATTCGGACATCCAATCGGAGTCATTGCCATCATTCGTATACAAATAGTTGTAGTAATAGTCGAAACCAGTTAGATTGCGAAATAGAGATGGCTTGCCGCTTAAATCGCCATTAAGAAGCGTATCAAACATTTCGAATGCTTCAAGATATTTCTTCTGTTTAATAAATTCGCGGCCCTTTTGTTCATACCCTTGGAACAGAGTTTTCCCGTTTGTATCTATCAATCCGAGTTGGTACAAATAATCGCTATATAACAATTGGTTCTCCGGATCGCACAATCCGTTACCAATGGCTAGGCCTTTCAAGTTAATTTTTGTTTCTGCTTTGATATTGTAATCTTTAATGGTATAAGACACTGCCGGCACATATTTCCCAGCATATGATTCACCAGTGACGAAGAAATCATTGTTTCGTAACTCTGGGAATAACAGAAAGAATTGTACGAGTGCAGAATGAATGTCCCTTCCTACTTGCGTCTCGTTTCTGACATATCCCTTATCATCACCAGTAAAACTGTAGCCAGTACCAACTGGATTATCAATGTATATCAAGTTGTGTGCTATGTTCCATGAGTATTTCCGCGTTGTTAGAGTTTTATTAGCAGTCACTATAAATGGACCATTTTCCATGAAAAGACCAAACATAGAAGTTGCCCCTGGACCACCTTGCAGCCATAGTACTACTGGTGCGGTCTTTGGATTGTGCTGCGATACACAAATAACGATAATTTTAATAATTTTAAAAATAATGTGTGAAACTTACACTCTTACTATCAACAAAATTTCTAGCAGACTTTCCATGAGATCCATTCTCGGCAGTCTTGGCTGTTAAGATAGGTTATTAATGCGCGAGGATTGCGAAGCATCACTTACCATCGCTGGAAAAAACCAGAAGAAGAGATTAGAATTGTACTCTTTATTAACTGTGAAATAACCCGAGTAACTGCTAATATCGCCCATCTCTTTGTGTTGGACGACAGCCTTCGATCGTGCCTCGTCAATCTTTCCATTTTCTATCAAAGGCGTCAGGATAAGCGGCGCACCAGCATCCTCCTTGTCGGCGAGTCGGTACTGCTTCAATTGTGGATATACATTTAAATATCCACTCGTGCTCTCGTGCGGTAACACGAGGAGCAGTGCGCTCAAAATTAGCACTAAAACGTTACTCATGTTGCTAGCTGGAAGTTACAGCTGACACTGCCTTGCTTGCCAACTTGCCATACTGATTGTGGGTACCAAGCTCAACAACTGCGTCTAAATTTATCTGATAGCGATTTGTTGACGTAATAATATCATAGACCTCTCTCTTTGTCAACAATACCATTAAATATAAGCAATAAGCTAAAATGCATAAATACCGAGATATTGTGTGTAAATCATGGCATGGAAATTTCTGTAGCTATTGACCTTCGTTGTCCATTCGAATTTAATGGAAGACCTATTATTGGCCGCGTTCAGCATGAAAAGCTGCTTTGCAACTCTCGTAAAAACCTTGAAGCTGATTGGCGTATGCTTTTAACTACGGCAGAATCTAAGAGCATACTCCAGTCAAATTTACGAATTTTATAACTGTTGCAATGTACTATAGCAGTCACTGACGTTTAGTGGGAAAGCAGTTTAGTAAGCGCTTACAATTATGACATATTTAGGTAAATTTGCATAGACGTCATAGTTCATGGTTCATTTCCTTATGCATGTACTTTGTGCTTGGACCAATTGTTTTTTATGCATATGTTTATTTTCTACAAAAATTTGTTTAAATATACTGTTAATAATATTTGATTATGATTGGTCCTGTTGAACACAACTACTATTAATAGAGATAAAGCCTCGTCTACATAGAAGTCGTAAAGTCGTAGTCGTAAGAATAGTCGACTGCGATTGGTCAATTCAGTCAGACACATAAGAATTAACCAATCATAGTCGACTATTCTTACGACTACGACGTTACGACTTCTATGTAGACGAGGCTTAAGGCCTTCACACATAAAATTCCGTAAGGACGTAAAACGTAAGCGTAAGAAAATCAACAGGTTGGATTTGCTACTGCTTGCGTCATTGCCTTACGTTCTCGACTGTGATTGGTCGATTTTCTTATGCTTACGTTTTACGTCCTTACGGAATTTTATGTGTGAAGGCCTTTAAGCCTGAAAGCTGTCACGGCCTAGTTTTACGTGGAGACCGTGGAGACCCTCTAATCAGTCTGGACATGCAGTATTCAGTTTCTGATTGGTTCGCCATGTTTATGATTTTCCCACTGAATTTTGAATTGACAATTTTAATACACTTTTATAGTTTCACAAACGACAGATTATCGTGATTGGTTTTAATGATTTTGATGCGTATTTCTTTGTCGAGGTGTTATTGCAAAATGGTGCTGCACATCCACCCATTTTTGCAATAAACAACAAACTAACACTATTATCAAACTTCGTGCGATGTGCGATTATATTTTAGATTACGCCTCGATCTGATGGTAGCTTAAAGAGTACAGGAATTTATATAAATAAGTATAAAATATTAAAGAAATCTTTTTTTGTTTAAAATCAAATGTTATTTTTTATTGCATAATGGCACAAATAAATCAATTACAATTTAACAAAAAGCAACAACAAACCTTTAGAGTCTGTTAAAAACGAATAAAGTTAAGATTATTAATGCGGGATTGCTACAACTTGCTAGTATTTTTTACATAGAAGAGGACGTTACATAAAGAAAAGCTTGTACTTCTTTTTTCTATTATGCTTTGTCCATGAGATCCTGCACAGGCAATGCACACATGATGCCCTTCTTTGTTATTTCTGCATTAGTTTCTGGTTTGGCGTCATCATATTCCACTATAGAAGAGAAAATATTATTTAAGAAACTGGTTCTATAATATTGTGTAATTATAGTATTTATATAACAAATGAAAAGAATAATACACACACACACACACACACACAAACAGACACACATATAATACATAAGTATTCTGGCGAAAGTGTTTTACTGAAAATATAATGAAATGTTGCTCAAATATATTTGAAAATATTCTCTCTTAATTGAGAAATGGTGTGAAAGTTTTTTAATATTTTTTTTATTGCAATAATCCATACGTAAATATGCAAAAGCTTGCATAGATTCCAAATAATGCGTTAAACTTCTCTTTTAAGATATAAAACTGTAATTGTTTATCCGTATATTAAGCGAGGGTTGCATTTTATTTCAAAATAATGGTTAACAGTGTCGTTTGCGCGCATGCTTAATAGTGCACAGTTGAGTATGAGTACAGAATATTCGAATGATATCATGTGCTGCGTGGGTGTGCGTTATATAACATAATATAATATTATATATGAAAAATAATAATAAAATAATGTGAAATCTAAATAATAAAATGTTTATTACTTTCATTATAGCACTTGCGGATAGCTTCCTTCGCTTGGTTTCTCTTGGCTTCGTCATTTATAAGATCATCATATAATGCAAGACCCTTGTCTAACATATATTTACCCGTTGCATCGATCTGGAATCAATAAATTCACAATTTAAAATTATATATTTTAGACATAAAACTGAAAAAGAATATTTTAAATTCTGATAGAAGTCACTCGTATTGTACTGTACGTACACAGTTTCATTAATATTAAT
>NW_011967241.1:1288377-1331625 GCF_000949405.1 Vollenhovia emeryi | reverse complement strand
ATATTAATACAATCTAGCAATTAAGTTGTCTAATCACTACAGATACAATTTTTTTTATATTACGTCACTTGTAATCTGCAATTATAATACTTGTATATATGAAATAGATTTGTTGCAATAATTCAAATTAAATTGCAATTATGCATATGAGAATAATGTATCAATATATGTAACAATATATGCATCAGCGCAGAGAAAATTAACTAGTCTTTTGACTATTTCAATAATATAATTATATAAGCAGTTTTTATGAGTCACACATTTGTAGTTTCCCGCAAGTATAAGAATTGCAATGTGTTTAACTATTAAATCATTATATTTAAGTTTTGTGACAAAGTTAAGATTTTTTATTTAAGATATAAAGAACAGCGACATGTATATGCAATAGCATTCTGCATATAAATTTATGTATTTATGTACTATCTATAAATATAGAGACATACCACGCCATCCTTTTGAAGAACGCAATAGATTACATCCTCTGAAGTCGCTGAAAAAAAATTATGGATTTGACATACTTCTGATCTGAGACAAAATTTTATTTAAAATGCTTAATGATCTAATAATTATAGATTCTTCAATATATGATCATCACAAATGCTATGCCGATCAACTTAAATTTCTTCATTTTAATACTTAAGTACATATGCTTAATCTCAATTCTCTCAATTCTATGTTTCTAATTTTCCCTACTTTTTATTTCATGGTGTTGGAATATGGTTTCTAGAAATGTCCATCTACATGTGTCTCTTGAATGTTTCATAATTTTAAAAGTAAATATTTTTATTATTAAAAACTTGATAACTTTTCGTAAAAAGGAACTAGTATTGGATACTAGTATTTAATTATAATATACAATATTTACGTGGTTTGTTTAATTCCTGGGCACATTGTACAGCGTTTTCAGCACGTCGTTTTAATACTGCTGGGTTGGCAGCGTAGGCCACTACCTAAAATTCAAAAGGCTTATTTAGGGCCGGTTTTTCAAACTCGTAAGCTAAATAGTTCAATTATATGTCTATCTTCGTCTGAGTTAAAGGAAAAGCAAAGACATATATATATATATAATTTAACTATTAGTGAACTTATCAAGAGGTTGAAACAACCCTGCCCTTAGTCTTATATATTTAGTATCGTCTTTCTAATACTTTTCCTATGAATTTTCTTATAACTTATGTTTATAACATTACTTAAATTATGTTAAAATTATTTAAACTTTAAACATGTTTTTTATGTATTCTGAATATAGATTTAAGCAAACTGTTGTGAGAATAAAACAGTTTAATATTAGCACAATCCTGCAACGAGATGACAAGAGAGGTGAAATAGTATATAGTTTGGTAGTTTCATGTATTTAAATAAATGCCTGTGTATCACAGGTGCAATAGCTTCTTGTACAATTATTTCAGTGTATAATATTCTTGTAAACATATATCTTATACATTATTTTGTATTAAATGCTAACAATCCCTGATGGAAAAATTTTGCTGAAAACTAGAGACCCTCTAATAAGAGTCTGGCCATAACAGCGATTGTGGCAAAATCCTACGAGAGAGAAAGATATATATTTGCTATCTTCGAGATAGCAAATATATATCTTTCTCTCTCGTAGGATTTTGCCACAATCGCTGTTATGGCCAGACTCTTATTAGAGGGTCTCTACTGAAAACGTAATAAAATTTGCTGAAATTTGGTTGAAAATCTCTTGCAATTGACCCAATTTCATTATCATTTCAGCAATTTCTCATTAAAAAATTTATTTTCAGTGAAATTCTGCAAATTTCATAATATACAACATTTCTAAAATTTTTCACTAATTTTTAGTAATATTAATTAATTTTCATCTAATTTCACAGTATTTTATTGAATTTCATAACGAAACTTATGATTTATTTTGAAATGGTTTCAACAAGTTTCCAATAACTTTCATTTCACTTTTTATCAATTTCATTACATTTTCAGTAAAATTTTTCCATCAGGGATGGCATTCGGGAGCAGGGATAAGATTAAATATCTCATAAATAGGTTTGCATCTATACGTGTGGATATTTTAAAATCTCTGTGATTATTTTGAAAAACGAAACTTTTCAAGATTTCAAATAGATTTGAATGAAATAGTTTTACAACCTCTATGATTGCTTTGATGTATGTGTAAAAACTTGTACTTCCGAACAGAATCAAATTGTAGTCAAAGTACATTTAAATCTCTTTTACGTGCACTTTACACTTATAAACATTTTTGATTGTAAAATTAGTTGTTTTGATTTTACAATTGAAATATTACTTATTAAATATTCTATGTTTCTTGCAATATCGTATTTTCAGGTTTCAAAGTTTGAATTTTACTCTTAAAATCTAAGAATAATTTGCTTAGAACACAATTACAAGGACAATGATAGGAAACGTTAATTCTTATGCAAAATTATTTGAAGTTATTAAACAAAATTTGAATAATGGATTTTATTCGGATTTGTTTCACAAAGCAAAGTATATACAATGTATTTTGAATTAGTTATCGTAGTGATATCCGAATAGTTCTTACATGTACGCAATTAAATCTGAGATATTTAAATATCGCTCAGGTAATATAACAATTTGACAATAAAAGTATATAAGTGCAATTTTTGTCGCGAACTTAGTAACAGTGAATATGAGTATAAAAAATTAAAAGTATAGGAGCTTAAATGTTTTAATCAATTTTTTATCATATTTAATGGAGTAAAAAAAACAAATATTAAAAGGACTTTTTTATTGTACATTGTTTTATTTAAATCATATTGTTCGACTTACCAGCAGACATGCGATGAGCACCAGAGTCTTCATTCTGTTGTTCTTCGAGAGCACTTCGTAATTCGCTGATTCTGCTAAACGTTTTTCCTCAAACTGTAACGCATCAATATATTAACCGCGTATTTATACTTGGAAGCAGTTGATGATATAACCATTTATTGCATAAATGTTATATATATGTGAAAACAGATATTATGATTTAACTGATTTACATTACATCTAAGATACTATTTTAATATGCTTAATCTTTTCAATCTCAAAGTTCATTATGATGATAATTGAGATGTAAACAAGAAGACCGTGAGAAAAATCGCGCTTGAAAAACATTGTGATTAATCACTTACAAAGTTGTAGAAGAACATGACTAAGTCTATTTTTTATGAGTTGTACGTATTAAGTATTTTGTACATATATTACACATAATTTTGTATAGATATAAAATATGTTTTGTTGATAAATATTGTTACCCAATAATAAATTGCTACAGTTAAATAATATACATATATAAAAAGATAAATAATATACAAATAAAAGGAAATGAAGAATAAATAGTGATCAGTATAATACACAAAAGATAAAGAATAAAAAGTAAAATGTGTGTGTATGAAAAGAAAGATGTTAAAGTTAAAGTATAAACAATAAATTACATAAATTAAGGAACTGTTACTACAGTCCGAGAGATCACAGTCTATTTCATGTTTGAAGATAATTTTCAGAATAAACTTGGATCCTGAGGTATTAATAGATCACACGTAGAAACGTAACTTTTCTTGTCTCTTGTTAGACATTACATTGACGCATATTATGGTTGGCCTTATACGTGTATTATTCTTAGATTAATTATATAATGACCGCCTAGATCATTAAATCGATTAGATTGTTATATCATTCAATGTTACGTTATCGTTTCATAGGAATATGCGAGCAATTTTTTATACGATGGTTATTAAGAATTAGTATCGTCCTACTTGACGCGGAAAAATGGTTACGGTTCGTTGCGTTTACGACAAAAACAATTTTGTATTTAGTTATTTTATCCTATAAAGCAAACTTACATTGGTATTGTATTTTATCATTAAGGAGTGCATTTTATAGGAACATGTTCGTTCTATAAGCTCTGTAGCACAGAGCAAAAGAAATCTCAACGTATGTTAGTAACAATGATGTAAATATATCATTGTAATATCGATGTAATAAAAAAAGATACCACTGATTATACCAATCACTTTTAATTTTAATTGTTTACTAATATCCGGAAAAACTGTGAAATCGGTACACCCTTTTGTAGAATTTTCAATTCTTGCTTCTGTCACGATTTGACAAGAGCATTTGTTGCGTTCGTTTTTCGACACATTGAAGAGCTTTACCGAGAATCGGACTCCTCGACAGTGACCAGAGAAGGATAGGATCACAAGGAGGAGTTGTATTAATATGTGGAAGATTTCTTACAGTGGTTTACCTCTTATTTGTATCTTCAAGGTTTACAAGATGGTCAATTTCTAAGTCCAGACAGAACGAGAATTTTGGAAGTGTGGGAAGTCTGGTGTCGGGGCTCAAAACCTTCTAAGGGTTTAACCCGAAAACACTGACGCCTGAAGAGTTGAATATTAACTGAGTGTCGAATCAAAAGTAATAAAACTGAGTGTCGGATACCAAATATTAATTACTTGTGGAATATACTCTCTTTCTGGTCCTACGGCGTTTAGCGCTCGTATTTATACCCCGAAATGACGAGAACCTTCTCTGCGGGAGTCTCTCACCATTTGGGACTTATCTTAGTCTTAAAAGTTTATGATATCTGGGCCCGGAGCGATATGTCTCTTGGTTAAGTTACTCCTTTGAAATTTTATCTGTAGTTAAACAGAACATTCTATGTGAGCATACGACCCAGTGAGAAATGTAAAGTCGAAAAAACGTTATTTTGACGTCGAAATGTCGAAATGTTGACGTCAAAATGACATCGAAAAGCTTGGTCGAAATTACGTAAATTTGGTCACAAGAAACACCTCTTTTCGACGTCGAAATAAGATCCAAGGTGACGTTAAACCCAGTGAGAAATGATTCGTCGATCAACGTCGAAACGACGTCGAATCGACGAGTCATTTCTCACTGGAAATATTGTCTCTGGCAATATGCTTTAGAGTTTTAAATCAGGTCATCAATTTACGTTGATTTTAGATATGGAGACAATTTGCATGCGTACGTTTATATTATCTACATATAGAATGGATTAGCGTGGTAATAGAAGGAGTTGCACGCGTATAAACCAACAGATATATAAAGACATGTCCAGAAAGAGACAAATACATACATATGTCTCTCTTCTTAAATTACTATAATATTTGTTATAATTACATGTATCCTCATAATTTTCAAACCGCTGGTTATTTTATTTTGTAACTTTCTGAAATTCTAGTGTATTTAATAAGCTTTGATGACAAAATGTTTTGATCAATTAAAATCTATCCATATTCGAAGAAAAAAAAAGAATCTGAAAGTATGCGTTTTGGCCATATTAAACGTGGGGTGGATAATATGGCCAACTATAAAAAAAGTGTACAAAACAGTAATATTTTGCAAAAGTGAAGTATTTACTTTAATCGTAAAGTATTACTTTAATCGTACAGAATATAAACTTGCATAAAGTTTTTAGGGTCTAAACTTTTTTTATTAGCGGTTGCGTCAGTATGAGTGATAGCCCGTCTTTTCAGTTCGTTAAGTCTAGTGTTTAAATCATCCGCTACGCATTATAGTGTCCGTTCTGGGAAGCCCCTTTTATAATATAGCCAGATATCTGTACGACATTCTACACCTATCTGTTCAAAAAGCACGGTCACATATCAAAGACAGCTGGTCTCTAGTGACTGCAATCAGAGATATCTGCGTGTATCACTGGACGTCACTTCACTCTTCACTAATATCCCGAAAGAACTTATGATTTCCGGAAGGAACGCAGATATCTCTGATTACAGTCACTAGAGACCAGCTGTCTTTGATATGTGCCCGTGGTTTCTGGACAGATAGGCGTAGAATATCGTACAGATATCTGCACTGAAAAAAGTCTGATAGATTCAACCAGTCGTCTGTTAGAAACTGGACGAATCAGAATTCCCTTTAGGATTTACCAGATTTGTAGTAAAGTCTATAGATTATAGATAGGGATCAATTAAAAATTCGTTAGGCTTGGTCTATAATGCATTTGATAGACAATTTTCAAATTTAAAGAAATGTATGTACAAGTAATGATATAAATACTTAATATTATTCTTGCTCGGCTGATTTTATGAGTATCTTAATTGTCACATATGTTTATTACATTATTATTTTCAGACTTTTCATGTATATTCACTAGCGAGAAAATTAATTTGTCGATTTTAAAAATAACGACGTGTAATTAAGGCCAAGTTCAACAAGCTCTCACTTTCACACAACAAGCATCACAGACTCTTTATTAAAATAATTGTAAATTGTTGAACTTGGCCTTAATTACACGTCGTTAATTTTAATAGAGCACAAGCGATACTTCATTATTTGTCGATTTTATATATTTACCATTCTCATATTTTTTGTACAACATGATAATTCTCTTTGTTTACTCTTTCATTATTTTAATTATTTTGTTTCATTGTATTTTTTACACATACAAATATATGTAATGAATGTACATAAATATATAAATTATTACTGCCTACATGATTTTAACAAATATGGTAACGGCCAAAATGATGGCGAAATATAACAAACACGATTCCTTTCACGCGCGAATAGCGATGTTTTACGAAGCAAAGAGAACGCTTCTAACCAACCAATCTACTATTTCGCTGTAAATAATACTAGAAGATCATTGGCTAATTCGCCTGTTTCCTGTAGGCTATACGTATGTTTGGCAGACTACAAGCGCGGCATCTGGCTGCTCCCTGTACGATCAGCTGATTAACCTAGCCGCAACCGATACGTTTCCCTCCCATTTGTGTGGCGTTGGCGATCACGGCAAGGTTAGCGGTACCGTTTACTATACTTAATTCCGGTTCTAGTTGACTGAGCTGCTATTGTGCGTCGCGAATTTATAAATATTTCTTTACCTGTAACGCATTTGTAACATTAATAATGTATTGGCACGTTTTATCGTAATGTAATTACAATAGCAATGCAAGCAAAACTATCGTTGGTGTGTTAAACTGTGCAACGAGATTAATTAAGATGCAAAAACAAATGTTAATGTTTTGTATCCTTTTTCTTCTTACAGTTGCTGTAACGTGTCTGCTGTAGACATCAAGTTGGATATTTACGTTACGTCTACATACGGATATTAAAAATGAATGATTCCTTCTTGGAAGAGCTAGAGTTAATACCAAAGGAATCAAAGAAGACGTCTCAGCAATTAGATCGCCATGTAACTACCAGGCATGCTACTTCTTCTCCGCTGGTTCATTTCTCGAAACAAGATGAGAAAGATAACGTTATGCAACAGAAGGATTTTATGGCAACAGTTCCAAGTGCGTCTGACATTAAGATTGTAGTTAGTAAAGAGTCCTCTTCGAAAAGTTCCAAGAGATACTCTGATCCGAATGTGAAAAAACATTTTGTGAGCTTGAAGCCGTCAGAGAAAACTGAGAAGAACGCGGACAGTAAAGGAAAGCCTGTAGATATGAAAATAAAAGTGAGCAACAATCAGCAGAGCGCTAGCGGAGAAAACAAGATAAAACTTCATGAGATAAAGTATCCTAAGGCGCATGAGAATAAAGATTATAAGCGACGTTCGGCATCCCTTAAAGAGACCACTCATTCGACGAATATTTCCTCTAAGGAGTACAGACGTTCTCTTGATTCTTCTAATAACAATTCCTCAGATGCTTCCAGTAAGGAAAATAGCCGTCCGTCGGATTCTTCTAAAGAGGCTGGTTCTCAAAATCTGACGAAAGAGAAGGAAAAATTTACGGAGAGATCAAGAAGATCAGGCTTCAAACTACAAGATCAGGATCCAGTTGTTTTACTCACTGCTATTAAAGAACTGATAAGCACGTATACCAAGCAAGAGAGCACGAAGATTCTGCGCGCTATGCAGGAGCTACATATAAACTCTCAAGCTACCTTGATTAAAAATCTCTTGAATCAAACTGATGACCTGGTTAAAGAAATGCATCCCAGCAAAGATTCTGCTAGAGTGAAAGCACTGATTGAGGAGAATGAACAATTGCATCAGGAGTTGATGGCTATGCGAATGCGAAACGAGAATCTGCAGACTAAATTAGAGGAGCTTGAATTTTTGAGACAAGAAAACATGACATTGAAATTAAAATGTACCGAGCTGTCTCAGATATAATATCAGACGATTGTATGAAATGTTGGACCATAAAATGTTTAACAATTTATTTTGCACAAAGTGCTAATTAGGACGTTTACGATTTTAATTTCTTGACACTGAAAAAAACGCGTTACATATTGCAAGATTGAAAGAAGTATTCCTTGCTAATACTACCAAAAGAGATCACACTTACTAAACTATTAATATTCGCATTTATTTTTAACTAATGCCATAATATAATAGTGCTATGAAGATTACTTAACTATTAATCCATATAGTAAAGTAAGTGCCTTGATGTATTAAAATGTAATATCGATGACATTACATCGTTAAAATAATTTATTTTTTTTAAAAAACGTTACTAGATGCTAGTTCTTAGATATATGTGCGTTAAGAGTTTATCCTATAATAAAATTTTTGTAATATTTAATAAACAAATATATTTACTTACATAAATTTACTTTTTATGATGTCTCCAATTTCCTCGTATATCGAAGTTGAATACAGTTTTATTCTCACTGTTGTAATATTTAACATGATCAATTCTAACGATTTATCAAAAGAAACTAATATCTGGTGTATTGAATACTGATGAAGTTCCCAGGATTTTAAAAAGATATTTTTGGAAAATGTGTAAGTATATACATATATTCGGAGAAATACTCGATACGCTGCTATATTTTCACATACACATATTTATATACAATATAAACATTCTCTTCTTGCGATACATTTCTCATTAAATTAGGTGTGGATATCTTTGGCAAATTAGCCAAGTTGCAAGATTGCACACATTCGTAACTAATAGTACGTATAAAAATGATTGAGAAATCATCATGTCGATTATTTCATGATCAATGTCTTAAGAATAAATTCATTTTAATTAAATGCACAATCTAGAAACACATACACATATTTTACTAAGCACACAAACTTTGACAATAAAAGCATTTTCAAATAATTGCACTGTTCATTAATAGGTAAATTCATTTTTAAACATTTGCGATGTCCGTATTGATGTTTTGCAAATACTTTTCACAAAAATTTTAATACGCAATTGTAGCGTAATGGTACAAAATTTGTTCAAATCAATTAATAAATCAGTTAATAAATGCAAATAACAAATGCAAATTGTAAAGTATACATTTGTTTGATTGCTTGCAGGAATCAACCAAAATCTGCCACTTAAAAGACATATTACATTAATAATTATACAAATATATAATTATATCTAATACATTGTAGTAGACGTGTAATTGCATTTTATAATGAATAGTCTCATGTAAAGTTCAGAATTCTCTGCAACATAAAAATTTATATTAATTAAATTAAGAAATGTATGCATGATATTAGTATTTGCTAACTTTCTTCACATCAATCTCACCATCGAGATAAATTATATTACAACGATAAATATTTTGCTATATGTTTAAGATGTTTTTTCATAATATTTTGGTAAAAAATCTCATTGCGAAACTTTGATCGGGCAGTTGATTTTCCAGAAAAATCTATTGATTGAGCTTTCTTTGAACATCTTCCGAAAAATTTAACAGTTCTTTCTATAGAAATCCATAATTCCATAATAATCCATAAATAAATATTCACGAAAAAAGAGAAATATACAAAATTTCTTTTTTTTTCAATTCCATGGTTTTTTAATCTTGAATTTCATATTTTTCGTATTTTTTAACAATTTTAAAAGTGGAAATTGTTTCCACTATAAATATTGTTTTATTTATTCAGAAAAAAAGATATCTTGAAGAAATGCAATTTCAAGTTTTTCATGTTAAATAATATCTGGTGCGCACAATGCGTGTACAAAACATTAATTATTTAAGAACTTTTGTTATTTCCCATGTTTCAGTCACGACGAGACGATGGTTCTACTTGTCTTAATCCTTCATCTGGTATCTCTTCTCCCTCTTCATCTTGATCTTCGTTATCTGTCCGCTCTCCTTCTTCGGGCGGTCTCGTCCACCTAACACAATAATTTTCGCAATCATATTTGTTCAAGAATAAATTTTCTTTCCACGTCTATTACTTCATGTCCATTGGTTCATGTGTCTTGTTCCTACATTGTATATCTGTGTTCTTATATTGTAAATGTGTCTTATTTGTATGATGAGTGTAAGAATAATACAGTCAAGAAAATGTGGTGCAGGTATAACTGAAAATAAAATATATCTTATTTAAAATCAGTCGATTGTCTTTGACTGACATTCGTTAAGTGTTACGCTGTACTGTCCACAATACTGTTTCTTGTATCAAAGTCTCTGTTACACATTTCTATTATTAGCCCCATTATATCTTAATACATAATCAAAATTGCACGAGTTCAATTATAATCTAAAAGTATATGAAAAGTCCAACCTGATTAATGTTTCCGGCGATCGGTAGAGGAAGATTAATTTGGCAAACAAGTCTTCTTCGAGGCATAAATCGCCACTCTCACGGACCAAGTAAATATCTAGGCAGAGGCGAAGAATTCTGTCGACGTAGGGTAAATCGTCGAACATAATCTTAGGCGCCATATCGCTGACGACTTTCCGCATCATTTGACTTATGACTATTACTGCCGTGGTATATAATCCTAGGATCCTGTTCGTAATTATGCGATTTTGAGACAATATGGACCGTAATGACCACCTCATGATACAGTCACAATTTTTCGAAAGTGTTATTACAAGAATGTCTATGAGAGCATAAACTACTTTCTCTGTTTGTTAATAAACAATTTTATTAATAAATTTACCCAAATCCGCTGATAAAGCTTAATCCTTCGGGGAAAGCCTTGTCGTTGAACAGGAACATCGTGACATACTTGCAGTCGTTCAGTGGTATCTTGTTCAAAAAGTCGGCGAACGGAGAGCCAGTGCATATCTCATGGATTGCCCACAATTGTTGATGAGCACAACAATCCTTGTTCGTTGATAATTGGACACTCAAGTTTCTGTAGAGATAGCTCTCGTCATTAGATTCATCGCTTGCTGAAAACATATTACAAATAATTAGTTTATTTCTTTAACGACGCTTTAATATACTGTTCGATTATACTTACATAAATGTAACGGTTCCATTAATTGCCTGACAACATAGGTAGTTCTAGCGGTAACTTTGAGGAACTTCGGCAAGGCGTTTTGCAATATTATTGTCGCATTTGTTGCGCCGGGATTCTCACTTAGCATGTCCACTAAAGTTTGCCTTACAGGATTGAACTCACCGTTGATGATCGGTGGCAATTTTACCTCTTGAACCGTCGTAGTGGTTCCAGAAGTATCCTTGGCATCTGTTTTCCGAGAAACTGCCCACTCGACGTGTACAGTTACCGCCGTAGTATTAGAAGCCAATTCGCTTATCAATCTGAAAAAGATGATAATGATAATTTTCTTCAAACTCTTTCCAACATAAAACTATCGATATCATCAATATTAATTCTTTTTCAAGAGCGTATCTACGCTTTTCCATTAACTTTTTATTAAGTAATTAGGCTTTATTGCTTGTATATGTTTTTAGATGTTAATTATTAGATGTAATAATTACTTTGTTACATGAGACAAACCTTTCTTTATCAGGTAGAGAAATATCCCAAAGTTTTCTTGAGAAAGTACCGAATCTTACTGCAGCCACATCAGAATGGATGTAATTTTCGAAGAAAGTAACAGCCGATTTCTCCGTCGCGTATAAAGTTGTGCTAAGATATTTATATTGTTCTTCCGTATATTCGATGATAGAATTGCCTTGCGCCGACATGGAATAGATAGGTTCGTATGGACCAATTCGTACTTTTATGGACACATCATAGGGCAAATTCGACTTGCCGACGGTGCTACCGAGGGCAAATAGAAGTAGAGGGAACCAGATTAAGCCAATTATGAGCAAAAGTACACTTCCGCCTATCAAGTACTTGCTCATTTGTTTTTTCTTTACTCCTCGCGGTTGAGGGTACTCTGATTCGACTCCTCGCATACACTAAAATTTTATAAAATAACGTGTTACAATTTTATGCGTTGTATATTTAAAGCATATCGTGTAAATTATATTAAAAATTTTTTCTGTGCTGAGAAAAGTTAATTCTTCTTGTTTAAGTATTATGTGGAAGTTTTAAGTAACAATTATATTATATTTTCTATAATACAAAACTTACTTTGATTTGATAAATACTGGCAAAGATATCTTCCATTTTAAACCAGTCCATTATAGTCATGGACGTATTTGTCCAAATCCAATCCATCGCTGCCCGAAGTTCAAAGAGGAACGGAACCAACATAAACCTGGAAAGCGCAGCTTATTGGATTAATATATTATAGTATAAATAAAAGAAATATATAATAAACATTGTACTGACCCTTTGAATAGAACATAATTCACAATGCTGTACTTTTTGCACAGAAAATTTCCCAATATACGAGTCGGATATCCTTGTCGCAATTGATAAGCCGCTAATAAAAGATAGAAGCATTTCACCATGTACCAAATTTGTGGAGGAAGTTTATCGTTGAATTGTCTGCAATTGCGAATATGCTGTATATGATATAAACGTTAGGAAAGAACAGTGATGTAATGCGTCTTACCTTTCTGTTACGCTCGGTAAAATGAAGAACATCCATAAATGAATACCGAATACTAAGCAGTATTGGAAAATTAACTTTCCCACAATAGATTTTCGAAGGAAAAGGGCCCTATCGATAACGATTAGAGCGAATTGTAACAGTAACATCAATAGAAAAGGCATGGGAACTCGATTTTCCTGAAAGTAAGCTGTTACTCCGCCATCACCTTGTTGAGTCTGAAATCAGAAAATGTGTTATATTAACATTACTATCCATGTAAATAGTAATAAATATTATTATTTATATAAATACTAATAATTTTACAAAGCCTCCCCTGTTTCCATATACTTACTCCAAATGCAGAAAATCCGAAAATAAGTAGAAGGAAATTAAAGAAGTCACAAATGAACATGTAGGCATAAACATTTGTTTTCTCTTTGCCGGCTGGATCAATAATTCTTCTAAAGAAGTTTTTCATTGATTCGGCGAGTTTAGTGACTCTGAAAAATTCGATTTAATACAATGAAGAGCAATCGAAAAGTACATTAAAACCTGGTTAAAAATATTTTACTTCCCTGTTAATGTATAATATTATACATAAAATATTAAGAGTAAATAAAAATAAAAATATAGTTTTGAAATTAATACCTACATAGTTTTTTAAATAGATAAAACATGTTTAAATCAAATAGCTACTCACGCAGTACTCATCGTGTTAGAAAATGATTTACTGCCGGGATGCTCTTGTCCTTGTACTGCCATGAGCTTCTTGTTCTCATCTGTCATGGGCAGAGTACTATCTGTGTCACCCGATACATGGACGCTCGAAGATCGCCTTTGAGATTCTTTTTCCTCTACATGAGAACTGCAGTACAGCAAAAATGAAGTATAATGTATTTATAAACATAAAAATTTCATATGTCGTAAACATTTTTTAAAAGAGAAATTTTCACGTACTCGCTTTCTTCCGGTATGTCGGGCTCTTCTTGTTCTTTGGTTTCTGAAGATGGTGACTTTGACGGCATCGCAGGTAACTCGGAAGCAATAATTTTCCGTGGTTTTGAAAATGCACCTGTCCATTGCCCCAAAGATTTTAGCATAAATCTGTAGACACGAATCATATGACATTATTCTTTACGAAATATTCTTTGTATGCGTTTTCGTTATTGTATCTTTTTAGTTGTACCTATGGAAGAATAATATAAGGAGCAATAATAAATCCCAGAGAGCGTAATTAGGTCTTTTTAGGATACCAATAATCCTCGGCTCATATAATGGATGGCTCTTTGGAGGTTTCTGATTCCAGGGAATCATTTCCAGTTGGAAAATACATTTTATTATGACTATGGCCTAAAAATGACAATTTTACAGAGTTCTGGACATACACATTTAAATACAAATTACAAAATATGCTTCTCACCTCGATGTATGCGATCATTGTTACCCAGAAGGTTTTGGAGGGTCGCGGGATCGTTAAAGAACCCCATAAGAACACCATGAGCGGCAATGGTGTTGAGAGCACAGATGCATTCTTAATTTGATGAAGAAATACCATAAAGTAACAAAGCAAACTGGAATGTGCCAAAATTCCGAACCAGATAGACGCTGCCAGCTGTATGATGGGTGGCTGGTCCACTTCTGAGAGTTCTCCAGTTTCTTCGTCTTGTGGGATTGCCAAGGCTTGCGAGGAAAGTGTGCTACATACATAAAGTTTTTGTGTTAATCATGTTTAGCAGTCTAAATAAATTATCTAATACAAATTCATATGTATAGAAGAAAGATGATCTGTTATATCTGTATACGTAACAAAGAAAAATTAGTTGAAATTGCTAAAGTATTTGAAATAAAATAGAAATAGACATAAATGCATAAAATTGTCACCTAAAAGTTTATCAAACTTATTTTAGAAGAATAACTTTCGTATCGTACGTGTGACGTACAGAATAATTTCCGATATCAAAATTGAATAATTACGTATAAAAAATAGAGATGCATCTTTCTTCTTAAAGAAATTGATATCAAAAGCACATTTAAAGCTCAGTTCAGGAACCATGAAATCTGAGCATCTGAAAATTCTCAAGACATTCGACAACATTAATATGTTTGTCACAGCGGACGTTGTTTACTGTACAGTGCGGTGCATTAATTCGCTTCGGGTCGTATTGTCAAAAAGCATATATGTTTAAATAATCAAGTAAGTTTTGTCCATCCCTAATTATTACCCGGACCGAATTAATGCACCGTACCATACACAATAATCAAAGAGACACGCAGGTTACTCATTGCAAGCCATTTTCCTTGGTCATTGCTTTCGTCGTGTCAGGAAGTGATCCTTTTTTTGCCACGAAACGTAATACGCAAAATGGAAGTGGCAGACAAGTAAATGGAAAAGGATCCTAACTGACGTGCCGCATGCGAGGAGAGGCGTGCGAATGGTGCATTTACGAAATAGTAAAAAGGCCGGATACATTGAAATGCCTGGGTTTTTTACGACACATTTTCGATACCTGGAGGAGGACATGTCCAATCCTCGCTCCAAACTCGGCGCCAGAATTCGGATGTGCGGCACTGCCAGCGAGCTTCCCTTCCTGACACAAACAACACCACGCTCTTTCTACGTTTACTTCGTACAAGTATGTTACGAGAGTGAAGAAATTCAATCAAGATCATAATACATTATTAATTCTGTCCATCACAGAGAAGAAAAAGATATTGATACCAATTTTGAGAGAGCAGAAAATATATTAAAATAAAATATATAAAAACAAATATTAAAAGAGATATTCACATCCAGATATTACATCACAAATTTAGCAGTAATTGTGAATTTGAAACTGTATTGTTCCTTTATCTTTTAAGAATTCTTCAAATTTTAATTTCGGTTTTTTGAAGAAATTTAAAATTATTCTCATTAAAAACAACAAGTTTGCAATTTAAAAATTACTAAAAGTTAAAATATAAAATTAAATTCTATTTTCACAAGTTATGCCGTACAATTTGAATGTTTCGTTTCGTTTAATTAAATAAAAAATAAATTACTAAACGTTTCTATTATATAAATGATAAAAAATATTCTAGATAAAACTTAAAAAGCAAATACGATGATTTTATTAACAATTATTTATTGTTGCTATGCCAGGCGCAAACAACTAAAAGTGATAAAAGTTAACTTGTCCTTTCCACAAAATTAATTAGAATGTAAATAATAATTATAAAGGCGAAGATAACATTCGATTTAGTATTAGCTTGGCATACAAATGCACAAGAATAATTTTAGCTCACGCATATACACACACACACACACATAAACTAAATACATAATACATTTATTAAAGCATGTCACATAAAAGAAAAGCCCTTACCTCTCATCTTGCTGGAGTGGTTGGCTAGGACCTTCTCCAGGATCATACTGTTCTTCGTTATTGCCGTTTGTAGCTGATCTGTTACAGCGAGCACATTTACTACTAGCATCTACGTTTCACTTTAATTTGAAAATTACTAAAACCATATGTTATACTTACACACCTTTTTTAAAAGGTGTGATTTCTTTAAGATTTATTCTCTAACAGGATATTAAAGAAGCACAAGTTATAGATAAGTGCTTCTGACGCTAATTTTGAAATGCGCTTTACAACATTAAATAGCAAGAAATTAATTCTTTACTGCAAAATATAAATAAACGGTTTTACAACGACTGTTACACAGCCAGAAAAAGAAATAAAATGTATATTATATGTATATGCTATAAAAAAAAGAGAGGGCTGAGTTACATGATTTATGAATATGTTACTTTTATGCGGTAAAGTATTGAAAAAATATAAAAGAATAAAATTAAAATATTACATAATATATTTACAAGAAATTGACGTTTTGTAAAAGTAAACTAATTGTACATATCTGTTTGAACAAATGTATACACATAAATAGCAGCAGCACAAAACATAAATAGTTTTATGCAACTACGTATGTACAAATTAACGCCTTGGAAAGCACAAAAAATTAATATTCGCTATAAAAGCAGAACTTTATAACCGAACAATAAACAATATAAACCTCCCTAAAAAGAAACAGCAAAGAGCTAATCAATTTTTTTCGTGAAATTAATAATAGAATATACAGTCCCTCAATTCCGTTAAACAAACGTTAATACATTTTAGTCCTATGATTGTATAAGAGTTTATGTGAAAGCAAACTTACCGCTCCTGCATGAGAGGTATCGGCTGCCACATTTGGTTAATTCCTAATCGCATTCCCATTTTAAAATCCGGTTTTGCCTAAATGTAATAATTGTCACATCAGCGAAAAATATTATCGCGTTGTACTTTATTCGCGCAAATTTATTTTAGATCTTCAAAATAACGAAAGCATTGTACCTTCAGGATCTTTTTTTCTTTCGCTAAAACCTTGCGGATATATCTGTAGTCGTGGGAGAATCGATTGAGGTATTTTGTCATCGAAATTAGAGTGCTATTAATCATCACCAAGACGAACTTGAAGTACGTGAAGAGCGAGACTTTCTTCTTTTCTTCTTCCTGCTTGTCGCTCGTCTTATCTTTCTCTTCTTCCGCGTCCGATAGCTCTGGTGTTTTTGCCAAGTCTGTAGCATCTTTCTCCTCCGTTTCCATTTCTACCGACGTGAGACTCGTACGATCGGGGCCCTGATTAATTGTACAATAAGCTTTATACGTCGAAAGGTACTGTTTGATATTTATACCGTGATTATGTGCTTGAAATCAATTAAACCTGCTGAGGAAAATGCATAGGTGCAAAGTGTATTGTACAGCGCATTGAATAATTAACTCGTGTTTCTATAAAATTCTCGAACGAAAAGCAATTTTTAACCACTGTTAAGATTTGAACTGTTAACAAAAAATGTACACACTCAAATTGCAAAATTTTACTATGTCAAATTTAAATAATTATTCGTAATATCGACAGGTTCTTACTATGACTAAAGATTTATGTTTTCAACTTCGATTACTCAATATTCGTTATCTATCTATTATTACTGTACAATAAGCGTACAATAAGCATGTAATTACACATATTATAAGTAAAAACGGTGAAATAACAATTAATAAATTCATGAGACTCTGATGTGAAATCACAGATTCGAAGGAACAAAAGGATAAGAGATGTCAAACATCTAAATAATTTTGAAATTAAAATTAATTAGACATTTAACTGTCTTGGCTCTTATTACTTTATTCCTTTCAATCTGTGAATATGAAATAAGTTTTCATATGAAATATATATCAGTAAAATACCATTGTTCTGTGATCACAATACATAAACTAATTAAAAAAAGTATAATGTTAAACAATACGAAGACCATTTATTCCGGTCTTCACGTCGTTTAACTTTGATCATAAATTTAAATCACACTTTGTCCCTTTTTAACTGTCTTCTTAGGAGGAGACAAAGAATGGAATTAAACTAAGATCGAAGTTACGCGACGTTGGCGAGAACGAGCCAAATACGGCAGGAAGGATTTTGTTTCCAATACTGCTTCTACGAAGCCGAGAGTTTATGAGAGACGAAGATGTCATCGAGCACTAAAAGCGTTGTACGAAAGTAAAAGAACAATCACTTGCCGCTGTTATGGAACTCGCTGCTGTAACTGTTTTATGTGTTACGTGTTACTGTGTTAACTTATATGTAATTTAGAAACAATATATAATAAAAAATATAGCAGAAAGTTTTTGTTAAAATACATATTAAACTGAATTAAGAATATTTTATCAACTACAGTGAAAAGATCTGGAAAGAGATGTTAAGAAAAGTAATAGAAATAATTACAGTTATTGTTAAAACCAAAATAATTAAATCACAGCCAGTTAATAATAATTTGCGGAAGATAAAACTGATAGTAGAATAAAATTGATTGTAAAATGCACATAAAGTAAACAGATTGCTTTATCGCGCACGAACAAAAAAACGAAAGAAATGCACACGTGATATAAGAAGAATTTACAAGTACGGAAGTGATACAAAACGGTCCATAGAAAGCAATAGCCGTTAACCGAATTTTATTTAGGAGGCAATCTGCAGTTGATTTTTCTCAAACAGGGATTTAAAAAAAAAAGAAATACTTCAGTGTTTGTCGAGGTGGAAGTAAAATAAAAATTTTGAAACTAACTAGTGACTTCATGTTATGTTGCATGTGTTTTTCTTTAGGACACAGAATTAGATTTCCCACAAGAGAGAGAGAGAGAGAGAGAGAGAGAGAGAGAGAGTCGCATATTGCACCAACGGTGAGATCTGCCTTCCGTTCAGCAATTCGGCTTTAAAGACAGTATTATATACAAGGCTAGAAGGTGACAATTATAGGCAGACGAGATATCTGCAGCGGTCATGCAGCCTTTAAAAGGGAATCGGGGTGTCTCACATCGGTGGCCATGGCAGTGTCGGTCTCGGAGCGAGCGCTCAGATAGGACATGGACGATTTCTTCCGTGTCAGGGGTACACTTCTACGTCGGAGTCTCAGGGCATCCTTTTCGGTTCCTCCGTACATGGCGACATGCGTCGCGATCTCAATGTCTGTCTTAATCAGCGTGTTCATCAGCTGTAAGGAGACTTACGCGTCAATTCTGCCGAATGTTTTCTCGCCATCGTTGTCGGCCCGGGCGTATTGCGTGGTCCCTCCCCGAAGAGGAGAGAGATAGAGATAAAAGAGGCCTGACAATGCGTAGGCTTAGTGCGAAAGAAAGATATCATGGTGACACATGACGAGAAGAAATTTTGGTTGCAATCATCACACGAAGAGATGCGCCATTCGATTTTACAGTGGTCCACTCGAAGTACTCTTCGGGAAAATTTCAAGATATCTTTTAGTAGACTTATTACTTAATCAACATTAAATCGCAGTGTATACCTGTGGATATAATTGTTTTACAAATACAACGTTTTTTACGTAAATATAAATTATTGAAAGTTAACTTTGATGATTTTATTCGAAATATTTCCAAACAATACTTCGACCGACCATAACAGCTTAATTAAGGGATTAATGAATCTTAATGAGAGAAATCCTTGTTCAGATTAAACTTTCACAGCATCACTCAAGTTACCGAAATCCTTGAGAAAACAAGACGGTTTTGACGTATGATACATACGTCTCTTTCAACTTACTTCCGAAACAGTCATTCTTCTTCCTTGCCGTTCTTGCTCGCGGCGGAGTTCCTTTTCCTTCTTTTCAATATCGCTGTCGCAAATGAGATCAGTGACGTCGTCGTCATCCAGATCATCAAACATGTAGTAATCGCCGGATCTGATCGCTAATTGTAAAAAGAATGATCGGTTAGTGACAAATTGTTACTTTTCTTATGTAAGCAAAAGCCATGCAAGTGACGACAATATAATTAGAAAAGGGTGCAAGGACGTTTGAGCAAAATTCGTGAATATTATATAGTATAATAATTTTTCATGATTATGTCAAGATATAATCATGATATCTATTAAACAAAAATGCACAAATATACATGAAAATAATCAGTAGGTCAACTATATAATTCATTAACACATCAACTACTTTGAACTGTACATTACACTGTACATTTTATATACAAATGAAATTGTGAAACGGATCTGGGGCGAGAACATTGGCTGTTAGGATAATGTTCCCTCAACTGTAAAAAATGTACATTTACCCTCTCTGTTGGTCTTCGGTGGACGAATTTTGTACAATGGCCGTGTTCCTGGATATAGTTCATCTAATAGAAAGACACAAAAGTAAAACAAAGATATAGAAAATGCAAAAGCCATTTATACAGAACGCAATGATATATTACAGTACACATGTTAATGTATGTTACATCAATTACTTCATATTGGATCCTTCGATTCCGTTGCTGTTTAATAAGAAATTATAATTTATCAATAAATACGAGACGGTTTTTCGTTGTTTACAGAAGAAATTTCTGACTTCTTGTGCATATGGTAAAATAAAAAATGTAAGAATTATAAACTGATGAAGCAAATATGGCGATTAATCATAATGAAGGAAGTAAAGGGCGAAGAAAATATTACAGGAAGAGGAGAGAGACAGTGTAAAAATAGATGTAAAAACAGAAACGTATGAAGTATCATTTGTATCGATCTTCATAGAAATATGTATAAATGAGTGAACCTATAAGCGTTTATGTACAGGGATGTGTCTTGAGCTAATTCTTAGCTCAATATATTATTAGAAATCGTTTCTAACAGGACGAGACGGACATCGGACACCGTAAAGTGTTTCGCGAGAAATCTAGATGTGCAGGCGTAGAGAAGCGTATATACAGGTAACTGTAGCACACTGGCGACGTGGACATTGTTGTCGATGAGTGATTTACACGTGTGATGCGAGTGCGGGGAACGGGAAGCCGTCGAGATGATCGACTGGCGCGGGTCACTGCTCATCCACGTCGGCCCGACTGGCAAGCTGGATTGACGCCGATGCCGCATGGAAAACGTTAGCGATCGATCGGTTGGGCCGCGATCGTAAGGTGGAGGCGAGAACACCGGGAATGTCTCGTCCGGCGACGGTCCTCGAGGATTCAGCTCGCTACTGGGCGGCGAACCGAACGAAATACGTGTCGGCTCGAGGTAGCCCTCGAGGCTGACCGTCATGACGGCAGAATTCGGCGTGGGTGCCTGCAATAAGGACGCCGCCCGTGGCGTCAGCGGGGGTGGCTCGTCGTCGTCCTCATCCAGAGGCGTTTGATATCCTTGCGGGGGTGTGTGACCCGAGGACACGCAAGAACTCACGCTGGAGGCTCTTGCCAGCGGCGCTTGTCTCTCTTTTTGACGCATTAAAGATACATTGGGTGTTATATTGTACGTAATAAGGGACAGTGGGACAACGCAATGACAGAGACGTCGAAAATCATCGAGATGTAGTTCGTAAAAGTGTTTAGTAATCTACTAAAATGCAACTCGGAGATTTTTCAAAGAAAGTAACATTCAGTTGGTGGCTAACTGAAGACTCAGCTGATTGTTAGATAAAACCTTACGATCGTTTGTTAAATGACAAAATTCAAGTTGTCTTCAGGATCGCTTCGATAAAACATTTTCTTTTAAATGTTATATAAGATTTATGGCGTATATATTGAAAAAAAGGTCTTACCGATTTTGTGAGTCTGGGGTTCTCTGTAAGATGGTCCCTGTATTTTCTCTTGATTAGCTTTGATCTTGTCCATCTTATACTTCAACTTTTCTAAAACGGTTTTCTCCACATTCTCTTGGATTTCTATACGTTTCTGATGCAGTTCTTCGAGCAGCTCCGCGCCACGGGACGCTAGAATGCTCATGGCTTTCGTTTCGTCCACTATATGGAAGAAGTAGTAGCTCTTGAAAAGTCGTTTCTGTATCAAGAGGAAGGCGAAACATAATCCGTCCCAGACCATGCCGATGTCTTCGCTGGTGACATTACACTTGGCAGGGTCCAACATTATCTCGCTGGAACTCTTGAACTTTTTCAGGCACGCGATACCCAGTAATTGCACCAGCCAGCAGACTGAATGTTCGAGCTAAATTTACAACAAATTAATAATTTTTACAGTCTTAATTTTTTTATACATTACAATGTGTTCCGTGTTCATTTAGTTTTCATCTTCTAAGTCACATTTTCATGCAATTATTTCGAGTAAAATCCTAGGTTGAAGTTAAAATTCTTGGTTTAATTTAAAGAAATATTAATTTCGTAAAAATTTTACACTATTGAGAAAAACTTACGTCTTTAATGAGGACACAACCCACACCTTGAAGAAGAGCTTTTGAAAAAATTACAACAACGCTGTACCCAATCAACATGTTCCACGATTTTAAAATAGTCCTCATTGGTCTCAAGTAAAAGTCGCTTCCTTGCCAGAGGAATATAAATGCTCCTATCAGATAACCGAGCGAAAAGAGGTTCGTTCTTTTCGTTCCAGCCAGGAACATGATCGACAAAGTCACCCACATGAGACTCATCATGCTGGCACGTTTAACTACATCCAACCATGAGTGAATGTGCGACACGTAATCCTTGACAGGATTCACAAAATTCGGTTTTTCCATATCTTGGAAAACGGAATAGTTGTGGCCAGCCACAAACTCATTGCCAGATTGCAAATGTTGTTGTTCAATGTAAAAGACTAGACTTTGTCGCACGATCATCATTAGTAAGATAAAGTCACCTGGGTACGAAATGGAAAATATATTATGCAAAAATGTCGCAGAATTTTTCTCTTAATTTTAGGTTTTGTTGTACTTACAAATCAGCTTTCTAGAATTAGGTGGAAAATCCGGATCGGGAAGATACATCCATTCCTGCAACCTTCTCATTACTTCAGATTTGTTCCAGGGATAATCTAAAGTAAATCGGGAACAGTCATTTATCATTTGCTTCTCTTAATCAAGGGACTCATTCCTCTAATGTGTCACATTACCTATACAGAGCCACGAAGGTGGGGCCACAACAATAGCATACTGGATCGGTAGAAGAACTATGGCGAAAACTCGGAAACACGGCCAAATTCGTGCCACAGTTTTTCTTTTTAACGAGAAAAATAATAGCAGCCATATGCTGTACAAAACGGAGTAAAAGTCTAATCGCGTGCCGATTAGAGTGACGATTCCAATGAAGCACATTTCCAGGCCGAATTTATAGAAACCGTAGTTGAAGAGGAACTGTAAACACTCCGGTATTCCCTTATCAGCATCCATTCTGGTGATGGTTGGGAACATTATTTGAGGAGTGTTCAATGATTCTCCTTTATGGTGACGATAGAACCATTGACGGATTCTGATGATTTTTCTGGCAGTCGTCACAGTAACGATGCCAATGTAGCCTTTCAGCAGGTCTGGAAGCATACCCGGGCCTGCCTTTCGCATTCCAAACCATTCGGCTATATTGTAGACAGTGTTGTTACTTGCGTACTGCTGATGATCCTCAATGATCTAAAATTATTTTAAATAACATATGTAATCGAACTACGAGAAAGCGCTTTTTATCGGAATAAGGTATACAGGTTTTAATTTACAGTGCAATTGACGTTGTAGTTGTCATGATTAATGTATTTAATTTGATACAACATCTTGGCGACCATTAGAAGCGACACTACCGCGGCCATCGCGTTAATCGATTTTATCTGTATATTTCTTTCAAAGTTAATCATTATGACTACGGCGACGATGAAAAGGAAATTTATTGCGCACACCTAAAACAAATACATATTTAATTGTATTTAATTGACTTAATCTTAAAAGTATTCGTGAAGTGGATTCTAATAATTTTACTTACGTCGTTGATGCACAGAAGAACGAATGATATAAATACAATTTTCTGCATGTGTATTTCAAGAAAGAGCCAAATATAATTGTAAAAATTAACAACATGCTTTGTCACTTTCCGTAACAGCGCAATTCTTTCTAATTTTGACATATCTGCAATTAATTCCGAGAGAGAGCACTTGTTATTAAAAATATTTCGTTATTTTGTGAAATAATAACAGTGCGCTCGTTGCAACAGTAAATAAATTAAATTAAGAGCATACGTTTCAATTGTTTCAATGTATACATCGTGTGTTTCTCGTCCTCGGTGAGAGTAACATCGGCTGGCGAAGATACTGGAATATTTAAGCTAGGAGAATATCCTAGGCTGGCGCGATTATATAAGTTATCGGGTCTAAAATTAATAAAGAGAGATTTTTTCATGTAGTTAATGTGATAATATTCCTGGAAGGTAAATTCCTGACATCATTTTAAGAAAAAAATTTAATACTAAATATCGAGGCTACAAATACAGGCGAGCAAATTCTCTAGATAGGTACATCTAATTTCAAAACTATTACAGCCCAACATTTTGGTATTCAGATTTTTGTCTTCAAATAATCTCAGGAATTTGAAGCCCCTAAGCATTAACGCGATATTTATGGGAGGCATATTGTATAATTAAATTTTTCACAAACCCTAATCTATCAATATTGGTGACTGCAAGAAAATCCTTGTGGAAATAATGAATCTGAAGTACTGTGATGATAACGAAGCATGTTGGTGTCAACAATCTCACAAACAGGTCTTTGATCTCGTAAGTCTCCAATCCAATATCCATTTGTCTGAAATGAGAGAAGTAGGTGCGTTTGCTGGAACATCTGAATGTCCATTAAATAATAATTACATAGTTAGTACTCACAAATCTTGATCTACACCGATGTACTCCCAATATTTCGGGAAATTCTGAAACTGGTAGGTATAGACGAGGATCAGCATGATGATCGAATATCCAATGACAGTTATCCAAAATATATACATCATTCTTCTCCATGCTGTCCAGGATATCTGAAATTTTGCGGTTTGCATTTAGGCTGCATTAGCAAGCTTCTATTAATAAGTCCTATTAATAAGTTTCGCGAAGGCACGCCTAGAACTCAAATACAACACCTGGAATGTAATGACGAAGATGAGGAATAGCGACATATAAACGATTCTGAACATAGTCATGCGTTCGCCCGTGATGCCGCAGATGAACAGCATGATTGCTACCACGGCAATCCAGAATCTCGTCAACAGGTCATGCAACAGTTTCCCGACGTCTTGCATAAATTTGCTCTTGATTTCCGGTGCCTCGTGATTCATGGCGGTCGTAGCCGTCGAGACAGACACGTGTAACGGCGCTACCATGTCCCGCAGAGCGGAAGATCGCCGCTGTTGCTTTCGTTCCGTCATGTATTGCCTCATAGTGATCCAGAACATTGATATAAATAAGCACTGTAAATGAATAAGTCACTCATTAAATATTACTTCAATGTATAGTACAGTTTGTGAATGTATCAATATACTTTTGAACGAATTTACAGTTTCTTGCTTGCAGGAGATGTTAATATGTACCTTAACTATAAGATGCCAGCGGCCGAGCTCGTCGGCTTTGCTGAAACCGATTTCAGATATCTTTATGCCGCTTATTACCCTCGGCAACTCTTCATCGTTCAGATCCATGCTGTATACGTATTGTCCGAGAAGCAAGAGCGTCGCATAGAACACGATGAAGGGAGAGCACTTCATCATGGAAGCACGTTTGTTGGGAACCATCCATAGAATTAACGCCCACAGAAGCAGGACGAATGTTGTCCAACTGTGATACATTATGCTCCACGTCTGAAAAGTAATTTTACGAGATAATCGGCTTGATTGTTTGTAATTTTTGTTCTACGACACTTACCATCATTATTATATTTGTAGCAAGATACGATGAGTTCACTATTAACTGGAAAATGGAGTAAACGGCCATAACTATTTGTTCAACGATGCCCGGGGTTTCGTCAGGAGTTCCTAATTCATAAATCATTAATTAACTGGTTTGTCCAGTTGCTCTAGATAAGACAGTTTACTACACGTTTTAACATTTACGCCATTACCTTCGCTGAGACTCTGCATTTGTATGTTATCGTCCGGTTGGCCATCCTGATTGACGATGATACTTCCGGTAGCGGAATCCTGAAGAAGACCCGTTCTTCCAGATCCAAATCGCATCAACTACACAGTAAAACAATTTACTCTTTAAATACCTTCAACAGTAATTTAATAATGCTATTTCATTTTATACACTTTTTCTTACTATGTTTCTCACTTTTATTACTATGTTTCGTCATGCTAAATTAATATTGTCCTATTTTCCTATGACTACGGCACACTTCATGCAAAATGTATTAAACGTGCGTTACCTCCACCATAATTTTAATAATGTTAGCTAGAAACTGTTAATAAGTGATTGCATGTGTGAAAATTATATGTGATGTTAATTACAACTGCACGCCAAACGACAATAATTTGTTCGAACAGAATTTCGAGCCGCTTAGCAAAATTTATATTATGTCGCGTGCAGACGTGTAAAGTATATTATTAGTATATCTATATATAATACATTAATCATGCATATTCAATTGATATACGTACAGGTGTCCGTTCGTCGATCGTTGCTAACGACGAATCTACGATCGGCTTCTAAAACAATGGCAAACTAAACATAGCAGCATCCAAACGGAAAACGGTATTGTTCAGCGTTAAACAACAACTGCACATCTGCAAGGCGACAGCAAATAAGAACATGGAAAGTATTTAAAAGTGGGCGAAACAGGTTTTTTTTACAAAAGCCTCTCGAGGAGAACTCGTTAGGCAGAGATTATACTGATTAATAAAGCTGCACGACTAATATTTGTGACCAACAATATTAATTATAATATATATAAATAATTTTTACTACAGACTTAATTAATGGGAATAAATTTAAGAGAGAAAATTACGGGAAATGTATATATGTATATGTGTATGCATATAATACTACAATAAATAATTACATATAAAATATTAAAACAATGAAATATTAAACAGTTAAATAAATTAAAAATTTATCAGAAATTAGGAATTTGGAAAATTCAGTGAGCATTTTGAAGACTTTAATAATAATTTCAAATTTTCACTGAAAATGTTAATATAACAATAATATAGTTGTACTGTATAAGATAAATGCGATTAAGATACATTTTAAAAGTGCATGAGGTGTATTTAAAAATTCAACAGTTGGAAAAGTTTTAAGAAATTAATGAGGCTTTTACAGAAATGCTAACTACGAATAGGCATAACATATGAATAAGCTTAACAGTTAAAAAATAAACTTAAAATAACACAGTTTATATAAATGTTTGGCATCCAATACGGTACATGTCAGCAAAACAAGAATCTGAAATAAAATGTAGCTAAGGATAAAGGCGAAGTTGCGAAATTACAAATATATATGGAAATATCAATCATATATCGAATCGGCTCTCATATGGAACGAGTCCTTACGCGAGCCTTACGTCGCGCTGATTGCCATCTTTGGGAAGGTGTCCTGCGCCTGATAGACACGTGTCTGGACAATGGAGTGTCCAAAGTCTCCAGTCTGCCGCTTAATCGTTTCGCTTCCTTCGCCTGTAACGCCTCGTTAGTACAAGCAAGATATTTTCAACAAAATTGTCCACGACTTAAGTCGACAGAATCGCCAAAGTTGATATGAAAGTTAAAATAAAAAAACTTGTAAAATTTTCCAGATATCCAAGAGATCGTAATTTTCTTAAATAGCAAAACCTAAACAATGCTTTTATTATTTTTACACTTAATTGTAAAAAGATAATTTTAGAACACAGAGATAAAACGTAATACATTGTTATCAGTCAAACAGATACCATTGCAAAGATATAATCTTTATGATTTTATCAAGAAAGTATGACTAATTTAATGATTGGCGATTCTATTTTTCATTGGTTTATTTAATAAGCTTAATGTATTAGCAATTTCAGATACGGTTGAGTTAGTTTCAAGTTTCTGTTAGGCGATCAGCTGTTATTTGCAATATTAAAATTATTCCTTACCCACAAATCGGTTAATTGCGCTCTATGCAATAGGCAGCTAGCATATATAGCTTAGGATAATAAAGGCCTCCGAGTTATAAAAGAAGCTTTGATATAGAAAAGTGGCGTTCATTATACTATTGTACTTCTAAAATTTGATATAAAATGTATGGACTACATAGAGAGACATTAAATCTCACCGCTATTTTCTAATGTACTTTAATCTTATTCATTATAATATTAAATTTTTACTTCACGCAATATAAAATGCTCTCCTCTACGTAAATTATTTATCCAATTTTCAATATAGAATAATACAATTACGTTAATAACATAGTAATTAAAATAACGTGATTAGAGATTTGGCACTAAAAATGCTATAGATAATGAAATTTATACTGCGAATACTGATCTCTAATATTACCTAAAAATTTTCTTACACATACTATTCTATTTTCCTTAATGATCAATTATATTAATTTACATTCTCTAAGTTTTTAGACTAACGTTATTCACATTGAATAAAAAAATATGTAAACTCACCGGTTTTCTACAGAGAAATTGCGACTGCAATGCGAGGATGTAGTACAGCCAGAACAATCTTAAAGCATATCCGTAAATCAACCAATCTGCATCATCTGTGTACTCCACGTTTCTTGGATCGCTGCAGTTGGTGTGATAAACCGCAGTCAGGGCGAAATAACGCGACCAGGTGCCAGATACTGGAATGATTTCCTGCGGCCATTCGTTCTGGTAAGCGAGCAACACTACGATGTGAACGATCACGATGACCATGATGATCCTGCAGATCACGGCAAATCCTTTCCGCAGTTCTTTGTTGCATGCCCAGCACGTAGCGGCGCCAAGAAACACCAGGAAGTAGAAAGCCGCCTCTATCGATGGCTTCAAGGCCGCGACACAGCATAGTGACGCCAAGACCACGTAGGTACCGATACTTCCCAGGAAATTAATTATCTGAATCGTAGATGCGCGTGGGCGTGAATCATTTTTGGTCAGATATCTATCTTTTAATGTAAAATACAGTTCAGATGTGTAATTAAACCGGAGTCGACTCAGATCGATTTGGATGGAATACTTTGGAAAACATAGGTGATATATTTTGCATGCATATTTAAATTAATTGTTGCAAACGTACTTCGTTGATTTTGCGCTAAGTAGCAGTACGAAACTATGATTACCTTCGTGGTATTGTCGTCCGTTTTTTGTTGCTGAGAATTATTTTCCTGGTGAAGAGCAGTTGCATCCTCCTCATCGTTAACACGCCTTTGTGTAAGGAAACGAGATATGAAATATATGACGAGTACCGTGGGTAAGACTATGAATTCTGGCGACAGCCAATAAAATACTTCCCACACAGATGCGCTATCTAATCTGACAAAGCCTATGTGTCTGATGAGCTTCTCTATAAATTCGCCTAAAAATATATCATTTGCTTGTATTTAAGATTCCAATAATTTCCGATTAATAATTTAATCTATGGTTTAAAAATTTTTTTTAATTTTATTCAACGCATACACACACACACACACACTCTCTCTCTCTCTCTCTCTCTCTGTATAATACTTAATCAAATGTTATTATATGATGTTCACAAATATTATGTATGTAAGTATACATGGTATTTATGAAAACAATCGATGCAAATTTTTTAAAAACTTTAAAGATAATATAATATTTAGGTCAGAGTGTTGCTTACAGTTTTGTAGAAAGTATCCGTAAGGTGGTAGTGACAAAAGAACAATGTGAAAGGTGATCTGAGATATGACTACAAGAAAGGCTAAGCAAATGCAAATCTTCAGGTATATTCCCGTGTGGCCTGTCATGGTTTTGTGCGGTATTGGGACCATCGGAGAGTAAAGCATCAGTCCCAGATAGACGATCGACAATCCCGTTGGGCGCCATATCGTGCCTAGAAATTAAAACCCATCTCAATGATGTACATTGTTTTCAGTATCTCAATATGATTAGTAGTTTTGGCACAAAACATTCAGGAAATTTTGATAGAGACATTTTCAGAAAAAGATTTACATATCAAATATGAAAAGTATAGAATCCGATAGACATTAAATGTACCGGCTATGTTTTTAATGTAAAAAAATTGATAACATTTTTATTGAAATACAGTATTTAGAAAATTGATTGTAACATTTTTATTAAATTAGAATATTTAGAGATTATTGGAAATACTTATACAGCTTCTGTGTATTACGCGATCCCAATTACTTAATTCACTTATAAAACAGTTTACTCCACTTTTGTTTTAAAAGCTCCATTTAGGAGACCTTCCCTAAGACGTACAACAGCACGTAAAACTGCGACAATAGTTATTATTTTTACGTTTGTGGAAAGGTCATTTATGATAGGATGCTCCTAGGAAATGACATTTCAACCCCTCCAAGTATTCCGTCGGGGCCTTCGCTTTTTATTATTGATCCACATTTATTTTAAATCGTAATATCCTACAGATTTTTCAATTTAAAAGATTTCATGTAAAATTAAATATTATAACATTTCCTTCTGGAATTTTCGTAAACATATTTAACTTGGTAAATGGGTATACAATAAAAAATATACATATCAGGATATACGATAAATATATATCAGGAAAGCTTTCAGATATTATGCTATTAAATAAACCACCAGGTATATAGCTGGGGTACACACATATGTATTGATAATTAACGCGAATTATAGGAAGTTAGTCTGTCGACGATAATAATATTTTACGTCATAGAACGTTACAAACGTTTCGCACACTAATTGTTTATTCGCTAATTGAAATTTGTCACATGGTAAAATTTCGTTATTTGAACTTTCAAAATGTTCAGGGGAAATACGGTATTATTTTCAGTCGTCACCTCTAGCAGCTTAGTCATCCTATTCGTGGCACATGTTATATTTGCACGACACACATAAATAACGACATTGTGTCGCTGCCAAGTGAAGTGTATCACAAACGTACGCGATTCCGATAATTCTTTCGACAATTACGTCTTTTAAATGAATACTTTTGTACACGTATTAATGTAACATATTCTGTTTCTCCTTCTATAACATCGGGCTTGTTTTCTGTTCCTGCACTGGTGAACTAGTGCAGTAAGCTAGAATGAGAAAAAATATACTTGTCTTACTCCAATTTATTGCACTAGTTCACCAGTGCAGGAACAGAAAACAAGCCCATAATAAAACTTAATTTATAATTCTTAATAAGCTCTTAATAAGCTCTTAATAAGCTCAGTTGGAGTATAAATACCCTTTTGATAATAAAACTCTTAGAACTCATTTTGTATATATGCTTATGTGATTTGATATGTTAAAGGGTGCTTGTTTAGACAAAGCCAATCTTGCCCTCGACTGATACGGATGTACGAGTTCAAGCGCCTGTCTTCTAATTTTAGAATACTCTTCGAGCCCCTTAAATACGTATCCGTATGTCGCGTAGATTTTACGAAAACATATTTATGTTCTATTTATTTGTCTTTTCACCGATTTTATATTGCATATTTATTTAAATTCTTTAATTGTTGCAACTATGTATTACAGAAATGCAAATATATGAATTACATTGAATTATCTGAAGTATTTAGAAAAATGTATATTTTCAAACACTATGGAGTATAAAGCGAAGTAATAATGGCGATGTATTGCGAGTGATCTAACATGTGGTGAGTTGATAACGCGCAATGACGGCATTACTCCTCCTTGATAACAGATGGATCAATTTATAAATAAAATAATCTACTCGATTAAATTTATTAACGTATTATATTTTTGTTTTGGATTTGTTTTATGGATACATATTTTTTATTTAATAACGTAAGTATATAAAAAATTAATCAAAATATTTTAATGTTGTTGGTAATGTTTTTGTTCACCAGTAATTAAATCAATAATCAATCCATTGTTTCGACATAACTGGCTATATTTAATTTGTTACAATAACAAAAAATATTTTAAAATAAGTTTTAAAATAAAGACAGACTAATGTCTAATTATATGTTTATTAATAACTGATGGCTATTTAAAATGTAAAAAAGACAAAAGGTAAAATGATACGCAACATATAAGTAGTAAATACGTAATTGTCAGACGTGGTTATTTCCTTTGGTATCAATTTACATAATACTGAATATAGTTATGCAAAGTGTAGGCAGTCAACCTAAGATTCCTCGCGATACGCGACCCTCGCTTATTTCTGTTACGAACGGTGATAAATCGGCATTTCGCGATTTTATTCTGCACAACTGGCGATCAACAAACTAAGTTTATTGCTCGATTAAAAATGATGACGATTCCAGATATGATATCATCGACGCATTTATTATCTCATTAAGTATTTTAATGTCAAAGTTTCCAGGGAATATTTCCGTGTTACAAACAACTGATCTTTTACATGGTTACTCGTATTTAGTTTCAAGTGTATGCACATTTCATGTTTCATAGCGGGTGCATCTTTAATAAACATTAATATCGTGGCAGTAAGTAAACGAGTTTGATTTTAAAATAGAAATATTTTTAAATTCTTTAGAAAGTAGAAAAAATAAGCCAAATAAAAATATGACAGAAAAATATATGGAATGAGAACTGTATAAAATTGTTTTATTTCTTCTGTCATTTCCTTTTTAATGATTTTTTGTTAGAAAATTGCAATAATTTTTACGGAAAATATGTCACGTGTTAATAAACACGTCAAACTGTGTTTATCTAACCAATACAAACACCAAAGATAATATAAGATAGTGCAAATTTCATGTATAAAAATATTTTACTTATCTCTACCTGCTCTTATCATTCCACGATCATAATACGCGCGAATCATTTACTGATTATAAGATATAAGCAAAGGAAAGGAATAGAACAGAGAAGAGTCGTGCAATACTTACATCCGGCTAAGATAACTGGTAGAACAACCCTGAGAAGGGCTACGTTCAACCAGTATTTCGTCATGCCGCAAGCTGCCTGGATGGCCTTTCACCCTGAAACAAAGAAAATAAGAATATGATAATCGGCTAACAATAGTTTTTCTCTATGCTGGCAAATTCTTTGACGTCAACGAGAAAACGCTATCTCAGTCAAGCACTTTCGTTTCATCGAGAAACGCTATGCTGATGGTCTGCTATGCCCTTCGCTTTAAGATTGCATTGACCCTTTCAGACCTGAAACTGTTTTCATAAACCGGTTTTCTCTGTGTTCCACATGACATGTTCCTCAAGCCATCGTGGCCGTCGTACGAACTTGAAGTTACTCGAAGTTATTTAACCTGAAGTATTCTGAACTTTATGTGACTAGCAATTATAATAAGAATTAATACCGATAATGGTTACATTTCACGGTCATCCGATTGTTAACAAAACAATTTCATTAGTTGTTTGACGAGTGCGTGTAACGGGAGACGCAATTAAGTACGGAATTCAGGACGGAATAGCAATTGAAAGTTGCCGAAATGACTTGCCATTAAGCAATTCTGGGAACGAGAGCGAGTATGTTTTTGGTCATGAGAGGATTCAGCAAAAAGAGGCGCGCCCACCTTAATTACGGGCCAATTACATAGGGACGACATCGCCGAGAGGTGCGCCGGTTACGCTTTTATCGCATGAAGACGCGAACGCGAATGGAGTATACGGTAGAAAGAGGGTAAAACATGTCGTTGCGTGACGATATTATTTCACCATGGGCGATGTCAATCAAACTTCGTTTTATAATTCTGTGATCCGACGGCAGTCCTTATGGCGTAACATGTGAGAGAGAAAAGTGAGACTGAAAAGAAAATGGCAAAGTGAAACGTGATAGAATTAAAGCGGCGATTAAAGCAGCGTTAATTGTTCTCATTGATTGCAATACATAATTTGAGTCTTTTGTGCAGTTGAGATACATTTGAAGTAAAACTAGTGAATAACACAAACATTAATTTATTTTCTATACTTTCCAAAAACTGACAAATTCTCTAATCTTGTGATGTAACAGTATCGCTCCCGCGAATGACACCTTTAATAATAATCATCTATAAAAAGAAAGTTGTTAGCATTGAGTTATTTCTTCCGAGAAGATATTACAATAGATCCATTTGATCTATTATAAAGTCTAATTTATGAAATAAAGAAGATTAGACGATGACGGTAGCTCAAGATATTATTAATTGATTGCGGAATTAATTTTTAAGATTTCTTATAATTTTTTTATAGACGAAAAGGTAACAAATACTTCCAGAGGTATAGATAAGGTGCGTCTAATGGCTTTACTTATTGGACAGCACATAAGAGACAAATTGGGTGGAGCAACGCTCCCCCTTCGATAAATAATATCATGATTGACAACGCATATATGCTGTGCATGATTCATGTACAAATATAACAGCTTTCTTATCTCGGGATATTGAAGTCGCTATCGATAACCTCTCCATACACTTCTCGATCAATTTTCGAAGTGCTTTGTCTTGAGGACTCGTTCGAGATCGTATGTAAATGTAATACTCATTAAATGTTTCCACGTCGTTCGCACGTGTATTGCGCGGTAGTTTAATTAGTGATCTGACTTCACTGTTTACTTGAATCGTAAATAGAAGGCTAATCAATGATGCAAATGTATAGATTTATTAAAATTTTATGAACGGCATGCTGTTTTTTTTTCATTTATTTGAAACGTCTAAAGAATTTTACAGCCATATAACCGATGTCGCATAATATATTACGAATTTTATTAAATAAAATTTATTATATCATTTACTCTCTAAAGTTTTTGGAGTGAAAATAGAACAATGGAGTGAAATATTCTCTCTATTGGAGCAAATATTTACTCTATTAGAGCGAATATTTCACTCCATGGTTCTATTTTCACTCGAAAACTTTAGAGAGTAATATAATGTTGTTTGCGCTATTCGTGCAGTAATGTTTTATTTATACTTAATTTTTGTAGATACAGCATAAATTATTATACATATGAGACAAATTCCAATCGGTTAAGTAACCAAGTAATGAACTGCCATGCTACTGAAGAAATCATTGACATCTACTGTCACCGTCATTCATTACGCATCACAAATAACCGACTCCGTCTATTGGTCCGGCTATTGGTCAAGCTATGATTTAATAAGAAGAATTATTTTAATCAATCCTGTAACTGTTTGCTTGAATGTAATAGTGTTAAAAAAGTACGAACTATTTATTTGTCACGTATATCTAAAGTTATTATTAATATTCTTCGACATTTATATCCTGCTTTATCTCCTTGTACAGAAAACCACGTTTTGATTGAGGTACGTAGTACACAATAATATACGAAATGTGCACGTTGCGTGTCGAGTTAATGTTCCGTGTACAGATGCGTATCGCACACCATAACGAGGGATTAATCAAGAGAATACACATTCGAAGAATAAATTGCGCTGTGAAACGTTACACGGGATTTCTATATAGTTTTGATAATTGCGATAGATTATCTCGACGTCTAAAAACTGTAGTTCAGTTTATAAAATGTGAAAATTACACATCTTTTTTTAGATTAGTTCCTCCAGTGATTCTTCCGAGGCAATAATTCTTTGAAGCAGTTCGAAAAAATATATTAAAGACACTAAAAACAGACTTTCCAGGAAATTGCAAAGAGGATTCATTAATTAACAGTTGACTGTTTAACTTTTCCGACGTGTGTGACTGCAAGTTAATTCCAATTCGTATCAATTGAGTAATGTAGTTCGAATTGTATCGCTGTGCAACTATAAATAGGATGAAAATCAATAAATAGCGAATTACAGAACTTGACAGCAACAAAAAGGTAAAATTACCTCATTAGTTATTACTAAATAATCCAAGACAAAGTAAAACATAAGGTTTAATATTATTCACAGCGATTAGTAGGGCCGCGTTAATAATAATTTCGAAAATCTTTTTGTACTTTGTTATCTGACAGACGCTGAGTACACGTGTGTGCATAAGAAATCTTGTGTACTTGTGCGATATAATCCGCTTATACCAATCGTAATACCAATTGTAAAATAAAAGAGAAATATAATATCTTACTTTAAACGTCTTTCGTTATTAACTACATCCACCATTGCACTAATATCTATGTATAATTATATAAGCACAATAAACGTTGCACAATTATACACACAAGTACTATAAACCTCGCATTATATAAAACAAACTGCAGCCAGGAATGACATTTGAACTGTATTATTTGTATTACACAAATATTAAAGTTTTCAATTTACCTTTTATCTATTTTATTTAGAGATTTTGAGTTTATTTTTATCAGAGAAGCGTAAGTGTGAAAAATCTGACAGCGCTATATTGAAAAAAAAAATCTGTCCTACTATTCAGAGTGTAGGAAAAATTTCGTAGAAATTTGGTTCGTGTAGTTATTTCTGTTTTATGGATGGATCTGCGTCAACACAGCGTCGTGGAGTGTGGACTACCGTCCTTGGCCACGACATACATTCGCAATGGCTCACGCTTCCGTTTACAGTAATTGTCGACAATGCTGATACTAGACGATAACGTAACTTACTACACCCACAACGAATACGAATAACTTTGATGTTTGAATTTTATCAAACTTATCCACTGAATTCATTATGTACGAAGCAAAATTAAAGTAACGATCACGCTTACTTAATTTTATTCGTAGTTTCAAATTCGATTTGCAAGAATCAGAGAAATCGTGTCGAAAGATTTACGATTATTACAAGAAATTTCTTGTCAGGAGAGCAAATTATTTTATTTGAGACAACACACGCAATCTGTCAAGTCATGCTTTTTTCCTAATGCCCGTAGATGTTATATGTCCGTTAGTTTTAAAGGAAGAAATCTCTTCACAGCTCAATCAAAACATGCTCTCCAAGTATTCATCCGTCATCAGAGACCTGCTTCACGACATCGAAGATCAATAAATAGCGCAGCGAAAATTTCCAAACATTCTGCAGTTATTTCTGCACTCGCCTCGATGCAAATTGTAGTAGAAAATGGCTAGCGTACCTTGTGCGAGCGCGCTCATACACCGTTTCCGAGCATCCCCCTTCAAGTGCGTTCTCCCAGCTGTCCTTAGACCGATCGAACTCCGAAGGGAGCAACATGCGCTTCCCGGCACGCTTCACAGCAATTGCGAGAGCAATACACCATCGGTGATCACAGACACACGCGCATCCCACGATACACCCAACTACCTGCGCACTTCTTCGAGATGTTATGAATGACTGCGTCCACGTGTCATCTCTTACAAAGTCGACGGAGCATCGACCGACTCGCAAGTCTCTTTTACATACGACTACAGCCGACTTCCGCCGACCACTGACGCCTCGTGATCGACGCCGGTCTGCCACCGACTGGTTCAGCCTTTCGGAAGCCTAGCCAAGGCTGAAATCCGCGTCTACACGGCACAGTAGTGTGCATGCGCGATATAACTTTGTGCGTCATTGACACTATCTTATACTAATGCGATTCTCTCTGCCTCGCCGTTCAATACAATTAATCGTGATTTAATTTGTGGCAACGTTTTTCTTTACGTCTCTTTCTTTTCTACGTATCTAATATATCTTATCGTGTGATGGTGAAGAAACCATGTATCCTACAGTGGTATATGGTTTTGTAATTGTATTGTAATGGCAGGCGAATATCAAATCACAGAAAATACAATGTTTTATATACATTTCATATATAGTTTTTGTATTTTATTAATTTATTGCGAAAAGTAAATGGAGCAATTTTTGAATGCTGTTATCGCGGTCTTCAAGGAGATGGCGCTTGATGCTCCTCGTCTTATCGAAGCAAATCGCGCTACGTTGTGTGTCAGTTCTACACGCAATACAAATTCTTTTATAAGAATAATATACTTAAGTAGCGTACAATTCATCACAGTTCTACGTAGAAAAATAAATATGAAATCTAGAATAGAAGTTAAGGCATAAATTTGTTATTTAAAATCAGTCTTTTATCTCGAGATTGATCGCCTTTAGACGTCCAGCTGTTTCATCATGTAATGAAAGACCGCGAGTATCGAGAAGCTAAATCCCAACGGTACGCAGGTCGCCTTAATCCACGCCCATGCACTGCAAATATGCACATTTTAATTTTACATTAATGAATTACAAACTCAGTTGTGTCACCAAAAGATTATTTGTCCAGATAAAGGCGTACGTCAAAAGGATGGATACAAAGAGCACATTTTCAATCTACCATGCAAGCGTATTGAAATTTCAACGTTTCTCGTTGCATTTATGTCTACTTGGCAGTCTTTTCATTTGCGCAATAATACTATAAAACAATTAAGAACATAAATTGTTCCGAAATATAACGAAAATGTTTAACTGTGCGCAGCGAAGCTATCAAAGTGTATAAAAATATTTATAACGAACTACATCGTGTAATGTTACTCAAGTAATTAATCATTATTGTGATAACTACGTCTCTCAAGTCATCAACGCACACGTCTGTAATTAATAAAGGGGAGCGCAACGGTGCAATTACGCTAGGAAAGGGTCGGGGAAGGGGACAAATTAATAACATTAAAGTCACGTCGATAATGTTAAATTACTCGTAAGGATTATCTGATATGGTAAATGGCTCCGTTGGTAGAATTCCGCTGTCGTAGATTATTACGGGAACGAGTGGAATGTCATCGCTATCCGTTTTGGTCTGTTCGATCTTGAAGACCACAGCTTCGCCGTTAACCACCTACGAAAGGAATGATTTATGTGAGCAAAGGTGCCGTGAATGTACCAAAGTGCATTAGGGTATTAAAATAATAATAATCCATTAATAAGTCATAAGTAAAAAATGTTGTCTAACGGATTACTTCCCAAACGCGTGCGACACAAATAATGAATTATAATATCCCAGATAGCAATGCACGTCTACAAGCCGTCATAAAGATATCTTTAAGGCACTTTAGACGTACTTGTTTAAAAGATACCCAGGCAGCACACGTTAGTTTAAAATACGTCTCTTAGACGTGTCTAATGTCTAAGAAACGTTGAGTGCCATAAAGATACGGTTTAAATAGAAACCGTTTTTAAACCTTAATTTTAAACACGCATTTTTCACGTTTCTACAAAAACAAAAATTGATTCTGTCGGTTCAAAATTACTATATTTAGTATAGATCAATATTAATTTCTACTTAAAAATTTGCCGGTATTATTTTTTTTTATATAAAACTTTGTAACTGGCTTGAAGCAAGAGTAAAAAATCATTATATTTTATATTATATATATGCGAATTGTATTTTTGAAGTGCAGACATTTGAGTCTGTCAAAATACGTTTGTTTAATGGACATGTTTACATTTGATAAATTTTCTATAACACGGTTTTGAAACGTTACGTAAAAACATTTGTGAAATAGTTTCGGAACCAATGTGTGCCTGGGTAACTTAACGCCGTTTTAAAAATGTCTTTTAGACATGCATGCTATCTCGGATGTATTATATAATTACATATATCTTTTATTACTTTCCCAAATACTGTATGGTGATCGTCTAGCCAAGGTGTTGCTATAGTAGTAATAAAAAATTGGCAACCGTTGGTGTTTTTTCCAGCATTTGCCATGCTGACGAACAATGGCCCGCTGTGTTTCACTTCAAAAGTCTCATCGTCGAAATATTTGCCATAAACACTAAGCGAACCGGTACCGTCGCCATTTTCGACGTCACCACCTGTAATATACGCGTAATTGTGGAATTAAAAATGGACAATTTTTAATCTTAAGGACGAGAGCGTAACCTTGAATCATGAACTTTTTTATCACGCGATGGAATTTCGTTCCCGTATATTTCTTTCCAGCTACACCAGTGGTGGCGAAAGTGATAAAGTTCTTTACTGTTTTCGGCGCAATATCGCCGAATAGGCCAATAACAATTCTGCCAACTGGATGGTTATCAATCATGATATCGAAGTATATTTGATCTGTGACTTTGAATGTTTCCGCCTGAAATGGAAATTTTTTCTTATTCACCTGTTCCATGCAATTACATAACTCATTACAAGAGATAAAACAGTGGCGATCGTGGCGCAGAGGATTGTGCGCTGGTCTGGTAATCCGAAGACCTGGGTTCAAAACCAAACCTTCTTGGTTTTTCGTTCGATCGCCACATAGAGAAGTGGATATAGAGAGAGAAGTGTTACAAGAGGTTTGGGCACGTTCCTTCAAAAACCCCTTGTAACCCTAAGGGGAATCAATAAAATGTATATCTATGTATATCTATAAGAGATAAAACTAAGTCCATGTGAACACGCCGAAGAATACAATAAATAAATAATGTAGAACTCATAGAACCACACGTAAAGAACAAAAGTATGTGAGACAATAAAAATGTGTGTTTTAAGCAGTTAAACAATTCTTTCGACGGTCTGTTCTATTACATAAATAAAAAATTTTATATAAACATAAGTTCGGAAGCATCTTATTATCGTGTTACATTTAATCATATGTATATGTTGAAATCCCACGGCGAAAGATATTGTTAATGGCGAAGTATTGTTTAAACAGTTGTGAAGTGAACATGCTATCCGGTAACGTTATTATCTAGTGACGTAAAAAAATATGACGGGCAATATATCAACATATATCGCCGCTCGTACAATTGAAACTGACATCGATAAGCTGATTGTCGCAAAGCATATGGATTATCTTTTACCCAGACAGGTTTATACGAAAATTAAAAACGTATCTTCTTTGTGCGTTGTTTTGTCAGTCCACAATTTATTCAAGAATACTTGTGGCGTGTTAATTTAAAATTGCATTGTTGTATATGTATATATACATATATGTGTATATTGATGCTTTGAGATTAATAATATTGAAATTGCTCATCTATTCATCAAAATTATTAACAATTTTCAATGAGATTTGCAGAAGACAAATACATTTGCAGAAGAATTATTCGCGTTCAAAGCCTCATGCACACATGCACGTATCGGAGCGACCAAAGAAACCTTATGACTACTATAGAGGTAACACGTTTGCCTGACCTATTTTACTATTTTATCTATTTATTTTTCTATGTGTAAAACAATTTTCTAATTTTTTAATCAGATGACTCATTGTAAAAATAGTATCCAAGTTTTATTATGTAATACTTCCTCGATCAAATTTCGAAAAGATACGCAAAAACAAATTTATCGTAGTCCAATACAGTATTTTGCGATAAATTAGATTTTTGTTGCTTTTATAAAAATGCATGTAATGCAAAGAATTAATATTGAAATGTCATAAAAATCTTTGGTCGCAGTTAGACACAAAGACATAAAAAAGGTATAATAGAGGACTCTAATACAATAAACAATTAATTTCTACGTCAAAAGGTTAGAATTACATACTAACGGTATACAAAAAATGCAGTTACTGGGAAAAAATACACATAAAATCGTCTTAGCACACAGCAAACGGTACCTTAATGGACGGGGCAATAGCCACGAGAACGACGATCGTCAACAGGCACTTCATACTTTTACGATTTCGCCCCAAATGTTGTCCTGAGTTGATACGGACGTTGCGGCTCCTCTTTAAATCGGTTATTAAGGCGATCACACGTTTTGCGATGCAACGGTGCAAGAACGATGCAAGAAGCCGCGTGTCTGCTCGCGATTTGCGCCGTCATCGTTGAGAGCTGCGTCGGCGCTCTAAATTGAATAAAATAGCGGTGCATCAATGGGCCAGTTGTAATAACGAATTCTTGCAGGGACAATAACCATTTGACCATGTCGAATATGTTATATAAAAAACAAGTAAAACGACACACAAGAATCGGCCAATGCGAGTTTAAGGCAAGATGTAGGTTTCTAAATTACTTGCCTTAGACAGCGCTAATTATAGCGCCGGTTAATAAATTATAAGCATAGGCTTGCCTTAGACTCGCATTGGCCGTGTTGCGTGTTGTTCAGTTTTATCGAGAGTCCTGCTTTAACTCTATTGTTTAATTAAAAAAAGACTCTGTTTAGTTATTGCCCTTCCAGAAACTTTGACACATATCTATTTCGATCTGAAACGACGGCGGATTCGGCGATCCTCGGATCCTCGATCGAGTGGTTCCGTTACTCCCGATCACCAATCGTGCCGTGTATTATAAAAGCTGTGTATATTCTGTTCTTCGGGACAGTTTCGGCGAAAATGGGCAACGGCAGACAGCTACTAACAGAGCGCATGAGATGGCTGACATTGACGACGATTACAATCGCCGTCTTTGTCGCTGATGCTACCGTTGTGAATCCAGGATTAGAAGAATCCGCGGCTTACAATAGTGATTTCAGCCAGCAAACGTTTAGAAAAAATCTGGAGAAGCGAGTCATATACGAAGGGGATCAAGTGTGGAGGATCTACAAGCACAACGATTCCGTAACTGAGTTGGTGCAGCAATACGACGAGCACGGTTGTATGTAATCAGTAAAATTTTTATTAAAACATAATTTTACGTCTAATTCGAAATAGATGTGCACTATAGGGGATTAGAAGGGCATACTGTTAAACGGAGTCTTTTTTTTTAACATAGCGTACTCAATATGGTCGAACCACCCGTCGGCCGTTGATATTTTCGTACGAAGCTACATGCTTAGCAACGTCGAATCGATACTCAAAAATTGCGGAATAAAATATCAAGTTTTGATCGACGATGTGCAAGAGGCGATCGAAGATGAGAATGTTCCTCTCACGGTGGAAATGGCAGCTGATCTTGAAGGACGCAAAGGTTTGAGGCTTTCATATTATAATAAAATTAAATTAGTTTGAACCTCATAATTTCTTCATTAACTTATTATGAAAACATTCAGCGACAATCTCGAAAAGAGATAAAGATAAAAGGAGATAAAACTTATTTAATTACATAATAATATTAATATTATTAATATTTATATAAAACAATATTTATTGGTATATTCAAACGTCGCTGAATGCTTTTGTTAATCTTCATCAAGAGCTTACGCGAGATTAATTAATCGCTGCTTATTGTTTACGCTTCGACATCGCTCTTTATCATTTCTCTTTGTGACAATCTTATAATGTAAAAGAAGCAATCACCTTGTAATTAGACTTGTTTCACTGACACTCACGAAAGTCACGGAAGCGGCTATTGTTTGGTTGATACTTTAGTCGGTCACGAAGGACGCTAATGAAACTAAATCGATAATCTTCCTTCGGAAATACATTTGAAATTGATTTATTTCAAGTTCGTTTAAATTAATTTAAATAATTCTTGTTTCTTTAAAATTGCCAACTAAATAATTAAAATAAATTCCTTGAGAATTAATACTCTGGG
>NW_011967241.1:1272451-1286872 GCF_000949405.1 Vollenhovia emeryi | reverse complement strand
GAATCTAAATAATTCGATTACTAATTGTGGGCCCCAAAATGGATTGTAACTGACTTTTTTTTCCCAGAGTACGAGTAACAACATTCCATTCTTTTAATTAAATGTTTCGATTAGTCCTCTAATAATAAATCCAAATTATTATAGTAATAATCGGGACTTTGTGTATAGAATGTAGTACAATTTATGTCGATCAAATTGTATGTATGTATTTGTGTGTACACGGAAACTCGGTACGTGTGTGTATGCGTGAGAGCTATCGTAAAAATCGTAGACTGGGACACATATATTCTAAAAGGGAACGTTAATGCCTTAGTCAATTACTACCAAGTATTTTCCAATTCTGTTGATATTCAAAGGGAAACAGTTGGAAACGAATCGAGGTTGTCGGCCTCGAGTGAATCCCACTTGGTAACCCGGTTCCGCTTCAATGCCGATTAACATTAACAGTTATACTTTACTTGTAAGACGTGTACAAAACACACACACGTAGTCTTCGCACGTACAGGCGTTCCACGACGTTTCGACTTTTCTTGCGGTCGTTTGCGTAGTCGGTCGATCTGCTCCCGATGCCGTTATTCAGGGCGGACTGCCTCGACGAGGTCGATTCCGTTTTCGACTCGCGCGAGGAATCGCGCCGCATTTACAAACGTCGGTTTCGAAACGTCGGAAAGTCGTTGAAACCGTAAACTGAGCTATTGGAGTAAATATATATAAGCGTTTGGGAATTATTATCATGGGCACGTCGCTTCCGCCACCGAAGTGAGGTTTTCAGTCATTTTTTAGCTCGTTACGCTTGGTGGCAGGGAGTCAGACGTAGATATCCACGTCCTCGTCCTCTTCGTTATCCCGCTAGTGTACATGGTGGAGGTGGTTCTTGGCGTTTTAGGGGTGAGCTTCATACGCGCATAATCCGCTTCATCGATTCAGACCGACATGTGTATTCAGATGTACATAATATAAGGCGTATTGAAATATATTTTACAAAATGAGAGATAATCGAAAAGAAAACATGCTTGCTTTGTACCCCACCGGGCTGAATCTGCGAAGCGGTTATCATAGAGGCGCACGAGGGCGTGGAACGTGCAATCTCTGAATAATCTTGAAGGTATCTCCGTTAGGTCATCGAATGGAATGGACCAGCTATCATCGACTAGACGACATTCTCGGCTACTTAGACTATCTCGCCGACACATATCCCGATGTCTGCTCCGTTCAGACCATCGGTCAGTCCCTCGAAGGTCGTCCTCTTAAGGTAATCGTGTTTAATCTTTACTGCGATGCTTTCACAGTGATAAAGAGTTGGAGTTGTTCAAAATTGTCCTGTAAACGTTTTAAGGTTTTAAGAATTAGTAACGGTAAGCCAGACGCCCCTGCTATGTGGATCGACGGCGGCATTCATGCCAGGGAATGGATTTCACCGGCATCTGTGACTTACATTATTGACTATTTGGTGGAGAACAGCGAAAATTTAAAGACGGACTATTACATCCTGCCAGTTGTAAATCCGGATGGATACGAGTACACTTTTGTTTCCGATCGTTTGTGGAGGAAGAATAGAAGGAAAGGCTTCAATTGCGCAGGCATAGATTTGAACAGGAACTTTGGTTATCGCTGGGGTGGAAAGGGAACCAGCAAAAATATGTGCCACGACACCTACCCAGGCAACAAGCCATTCTCCGAGCCGGAGACAGAAGCCATCCGAAATTTCTTCGAGGCCAGTTTAGCAAATTTCAAAGTTAGTCAAACAACTTTGCATAAAACTTGACGAATTTTCATTCATTTGTCTGCATTGCTCGGGTTGTGATGCTTTTGAAAAATACATCAAGTTGCAACAATGCTACCAAGAACTATCCAAATTAACATTTTAAACACAATAGTTACTAAACATAAGGACTAGACCATACGAAATTTTTACTTCGAAATATCTCGCGAAAAGTGTATGTACATGCCGCAGTGTGTTTCGTATCAATCAATTTATGGCTAATCCAAATTTATACATTAACTTTATGTTAAATTTTCAAATATTCCACATGGCACTCCGTTGTATTTCTCTTGCAGGCGTATTTGTCTTTTCACTCGTACGGTCAGTACATTCTTTACCCGTGGGGATATGACCAGCGTCTACCGCCAGATTACCTCGACCTTGACACAGCAGGCCGTCAAGCAGCTGATGCCATGAAGAGGGCAGGCGGTAACACCGAGTACACTGTCGGGAATAGCGCTATAACATTGTATCCTGCTGCCGGCGGTTCTGACGACTGGGCCAAGGCTCTGCTCAAGATCAAGTACGCGTTCACGATCGAACTGCGGGATACTGGAAGATACGGTTTCATACTTCCGGCCCGTTACATTGTTCCGACAGCCAAGGAAGCACTTGCCGCGATACAAGTAATTACGAAAGTTATCGAGTCGTCGTAATCGGATTGCCGACTGTGCGTGGAAAATTGGAGAATTGTGATTGGAATAGTAAATTCTTCTAGCCAGCTGATTTGCTAATGTATTTTATATATTGTACAAAACCTGAAGGAATCCTTGACTTTGACATGCGGATTGTTTTGTATATTGCTGCGCAAAACTAATGTTTTCCCACGATTACCTTATTATAAGTATATCCTTGTATGTATAAAAGTTTCAGTTAATATCTGAAATCGACCCTTTATATAGTACAACAGTTTTGCATCTATTGTATTTAAACGTATAGCTAAAAATGTAAATTGGAGGAATTAATTTTGCGAATTATTGAATAACGTACATTCCGGGAAGACATAATATATCTTTACATATATTTGAAAACTCCGAATTAATTTCCATAATTAAATTTGTTATAATTTCTTGTTTCATGTAACTATTAATTGGATTCCACAATGGTTTTTATTTTATATATAGTAACTACTAATTATTTAGAATACACATATTAGAATATGTACTTAAATATAAATATGTTGTATCTTATTTATTTTATTACAATTTGAAGTGCAAATTTGTAGTGTACGAAAGTTGCACTTTTGCGTTTGTCTCCAACGAATTATATCAAATTAAAAAATGAAACTGCATTTTATAATACTTCCAAATCACTACACCTTTTTGCTACAGTAAAGTGAACTATCCTATTTGTTGTTTCTACACAAAAATTTGTGAATCCTGTAAAGTTTTTGAGATAACATCATAAAAAAGATCAGTAGATATCTTGTTCAGATATTAATTTTTTTATAAAAAGTTCGACATTTTTAGAAAGCTTACGATATTTTTTAGATATTTTTTTAGAAAAGGATTAACATTTAACTATTTAAAATATATAGGTATATTAGAACATTGTATATTGTATATTAGTCAGTGGTACTGGAGATAGCTACATATGTGTGACAATAAGGGCCAATTTCACAAACGTCGGTTAACTGTTAACCCGAGTTCAGCCAATTCACTATTTTTTTCTATCTTGTGCTCTAAGGAGACACAGAGAATCAATTAACCTTCGGTTAGCAGTTAACCGACGTTTGCGAAGCTGGCCCTAAGAGTTGTATTGTTATCTGTACATATGTAACTGTTAAATGGTGGATAAAATGAAAACAAAAATATTAATACCATGTTTTTTTAGCCAAATAAATTACTACCTAGTTTTCCTTCCATGTTGGCTTAAAATAAAAAATATCACTGTTTATTTATACTGCATGTTTATTTATGTACGTTAAAGAATACAATAATTCATTATCGGTATGCATCGATACATCGTCACTTTTGTCGTCATTAATATTCACTGACTTTCTGTTCAATCCAATCGTTGAATTTAGATACCTTGGTGTACACGGAGGGTGCGCCTGCAGTACCACATGGAACAATACCCCAAGATACTATTCCAGTGAGTATCGCTTTTCCTTCAACTCGAGAGATTAGAGGACCACCGGAATCACCCTAAAAATATGTTTAAAAAATTTAATATGTTACATTGTTCACAGACGGTGTTCTTTCAATTCGCTAAATTTATTAAATGTTTCGAACTTACACTGCAAGCGGATATTTGATCGTACAACGGTCCAGTGCAGACATTAGTCTCATGTACGGGAGATGATCCTGTCAAACGCTTGACAGCGTCAGAACAAGTAGCGAGATCGATATACTCCATCTTGACGTGCTGAAGTTTATCTGGCATTTTCGGGAGTCGGCTAGTCGAGGTGGAGCCCCATCCACAGAGCCATGCCTCTCCTTGTGGTTCACTTTCCGCTGGTGGTAAGTTGACAGCCTGCACTCGCTCATTCAGCTTCAATGGAGATGCAAGCTTAAGCAGACCAATGTCAAATGGGCCAACACCGCTGAAAATTAGAAAAATCATTTTCCTATATAAATATAAAGGTATACACGTATTTATGCATAATTACACAATTTTTTAAAGCACTTATGTTAAAATTAAGACTAAAAGAATTATAATACAAATCTCACCATTAATTTAATTTATAATAATAAATGAATCTTTTTAATATTTTACTTACTTTCCATATTTTTCATGTATGAAGCTTCTCTCTACTTGGACCGTCTGTTCGCTGTCCTCTTTAATTCGAATATTGTGTTTTCCAGCTTTGACGCGAAGAAGATTTACAGAAGGAACTGCTTTGACGCAATGCGCTGCAGTTACGATCCATCTGTCGTTCAATATGGATCCAGCGCAGAAGTGCTGCGAGAGCATTTGTAGGGAAACTATGAACGGATATCCACCTTCGGGTGCCTCTTCTCCTCCGACCACTTGAGGGGAAAGGGGGAAGATTGGTGGCATCTGGAGGCCGACTCGGGGCCTCTCTAAAGTTTTAATTAATAATATTTTAAGAAACAAATTCGTGGCAGGAAACATTGATTGTAACACGCCAAAGGTATAAGACATTCTGATTATATGATTTAAAAAATCTGTAATATTATAATTCAATAAAACTAAGACTTGCTCTTCTCTCTCTCTCTCTCTCTCTCTCTCTCTCTCTCTCTCTCTCTCTCTCTCTCTCTCTCTTAATTATTATTTATAATTCATAAATTTGAGATTGTTTGACAAAAACTTTTGTATTACTTTCATGTGCATTTTCTGAGCGTATCTAATGTGTTTATACAAATGATACATATTACACATAAATGAAGAAATTTGTCTTACCAGCGATTGCCACTGCCAAGAGAGCAAACGATACGATTGCTTTAGGAAACATTTTGAAACTAATGTCAGATCAATAAATTGGCTGCATTTTATACGTTTTGTCGAGTGCATTCTGATGATATCTATGACGATGCACTGATAATCGATCCTAATCTACGAGAATTAATCGTGCACCTACGATAAGAAAGTTTTTGTTACATATTTTTTATAGACATTTGTTACAGACGTGACCTCCTTTGTGACTTGATATGTGTAGTGATATAAATCACATGATACGACGCTGTTAATTTAAGCAATGTTATGAGTCTATAAAGTATTAAATGTCTTAATATAATAAAATTTGTACCATTTCTGCGACAAGAAGTAGCTTCTATAAAATTAAATATGCCGATAAAGAATGTACAACTACATAGGTTAATAGTTTGCTTAAAAGAGAAATTTATTTTTCCACAGTTTATGTTCAAAGTTTAATTAATTAATTTACTCACTTTAATCAATCTTTTATAGTAAAAAGATCCCAATCACTTGATTCCAGAAAGGTATATATTTTACAGATTTATATTAACATTTAAATATTTAGTCATTGAGACTGTATATGTGTATTTAAGACAATAACGTTTGTAACTTTCGTCCAATTTGAATAAAATAAAGCATGAATAGTAATACTTTTACCGTACAGGTTTTCTTCATCCAAACAAGCGGCTGCTTGGGTTAGTTTTATTTCATGTAGGTTCAAAATAAAATGCTTAATTGTTTATTTATGCTGCATATTTATTTACGTCGAAAGAAATATAATAATACGTCATCAGCGCATGTATACGTTGTCAATATTACAGTCATTAATATTAACCCCTGGTGTTCTCATCAATCCAGCCAATGAATTTGGATACCTTGGTATAAACTGATGGCGCACCGTCACTACCACATGGAATAATACCCCAAGACACTATTCCAGTCTGCACTGGTTTTCCATCTCCATCGTATGAGATTAGAGGGCCACCGGAATCACCCTAAAAGTGTATTTAAAATTAGATATATTTAATCGCAACGTTAATAGACGGTTTTTTATTATTTGTTACATTTATTAAATGTCTTGAACTTACGCTGCATGCGGAGATTTGATCGTGCAATGGCCCGGTGCAGACGTTAGTTTCATGAACGGGGGATGAACCCGTCAATCGCTTGACGGCCTCGTGGCAAGTAGCTCGATCGACGTATTCCATCTCAACATGCTGAAGTTTTGCCGGCATACTGGGGACGCTGGTAGTCGAGGTAGAGCCCCATCCAGAGAGATGGGCCTCTCCTTGTGGTTCACTTTCCGCTGGTGGTAAGTTGACAGCCTGCACTCGCTCATTCAGCTTCAATGGAGATGCAAGTTTAAGCAGACCAATGTCATATGGACCGACACCACTGAAAATTAGAAAATATATTTCGATATAAATATAAAATTACATCGGTTTTATTTATAACTACAAATCTTTAACACTTGTGGTGAAAATTGAATCGCTGATGTTTCGTGCAAAAATCATTATGTTCCAAATTGTTAATGAAATAATTAAAAGATACATTTATATTATTTATGTACTAAACGAATATTATTCTGAATGGAAACTAATTAAATTGTTTGTATTTATTGCATTTCAACGTTTGACTTACCCTTTATAGCTTTGATGAATTATCATTCGCTCCACTTCGACCTTCTGTTCGCTGCTCTCTACAGTCTGAATATTGTGTTTTCCAGCCTTGACAACAAGATAATCTACAGAAGGAACTGCATCAACGCAGTGTCCTGCAGTCATGATCCATCTTTCGTTCAAGATAGATCCGGCGCAGAAGTGCTGAGAATACATTTGTAGGGAAACTATGAACGGATATCCACCTTCGGGTGCCTCTTCACCTCCGACCACTTGAGGGGAAAAGGGGATGATCGGTGGTATCCGGAGGCCGACTCGGGGCCTCTCTAAAATTTCAATTAATGACATTTTTAAAAATAAAATTGTCACAAAAGAAATTGTTTGTAGCACATCAAAAATATTTCTATGAAATACGATTAGAACATGTAGTAATATAATAAAAATTAAATCTTGCTACTTTCTCTCTTACTTCGTGATACATGGAATATGATTTACTTATTATTTGCTTAATACATTTGAGATTGATAAATAAAAGTAGTTTTTGCATTGTTTTAGTGTTCAGTGTTTTAAACGTAACTTAATGTGTATTTTATATAAATGAAGAATAATGACTTACCGGCGATTGCCACTGCTAAGAGAGCAAACAGTACGATCTCCTTGAAAATCATTTTGCTGATTGATGTCAATGCAACAAATTATTCGCTTTTTATACCCGTTTTGTGGAGTACATTGTTATGATCCCAACGATGACAATGCAATGATAGTGCAAGAAGAACAATGCAAGTTCATTCTAATCTACAAGAATTCATAGAACATCTACGATAAAGAAGACTTTATTGCAGACATGATCTTCTTTGTGACCTGAGATATTGATATAAATTATAAAATTGGATAATTAGCACGTCGCATCTAATTTAAATGAACAATACTTTAATTAGTCTCGAGTATTGTATATCGTAATACGATAAATTCTATAGAAATTCTGCGACGAGAAATAGCTTATACATATAATATTAAATACACTGATATTAAATGTGCAAATACATACATCCATAGTTTAATAAAGACAGAAAATTACATTTTCACTTTCGTATTAAATTTAATTCATTAATTTACATATTATAGTCAATCCTTGTTAGAAAAAAGTCATCAATTAATTGAACAAGAATCCCCTAAACAATAATACTAGAAAACGTATATAAATATTAATAAAACAACTCAGAAATATTTTAATATAGTCATATACATGTATAGTCTATAATATAGTATAGTCAAATAATATAGTCAAAAATTTTAAGAATAGTCATAAATTTGAAATAAATTAAATGTTACAGAAACCATAAATATAATAATAATAAAGTACACAATTAATAGGATTAATCTATCTTTTTATTAATTTCTTTCGATATTATTTAAGATACGGTTTTAACTTGCTAGACAAACAAAAGTTATTAAGAAGTAACAGTGAAAGATTCTTTTAGCTTTAATTAATTAAGCTGTAATTAAATTGCGATAGATGATTCAGATAAGCTTCTTGTATATCGTTTTATCTGATTATTATTAATTATAATTATCCCGCAATAAAAGGATAAAGAACACGCGGAAAATCTGTAATCTGATTTACGATAGAACCGATAGATTTATTTTTAATTTATTTATTTATCAAGATTGTCTGTGATTAATACGGACTTCCCGGTTTCAAATTCCAATAAATACACAATAGTATAGATTAGGAATAAAATAATTATGGAGGGGATGTGCATGAAGGCTCCTCTTTCTGCGAATATTTCTGTACACCTTCTAACTCTGTGCATAATATGAACAACTGTATTTAACCAAATTACATGGAAGAAATGTGTATTTATGTTAATCTCAAATCAAATAAAAACATGAAAGCAACACATTTTGCTACAAATGCTTTCGTTATCCAATCAAATTTCTATACTTTTTATTTCATAGGTAGGCTCGGAATAAAATACATTGTTTAGTTATGCTGGATATTTATTGATTATTGAATAACATATAATAATTCGTCGTCAGTATTCATTGATACGTCGTCACTATTGCCGTTATTAATATTTATTGACTTTCTTTTCAATCCAATCATTGAATTTTGATATTTTAGTGTATACCGACGGCGCGCCGTAACTACCGCATGGAACAATACCCCAAGATACTATTCCAGTTTGCACCGCTTTTGGTCCATTGCGCGAAATTAAAGGTCCGCCCGAATCACCCTAAAAATATATTACGGATCTTATTACGTTAAATCTACGTGTTAATAAACGGTACTACGATCACTCGTTGAATTTAATGTACTGGCACTTACGCTGCATGCGGAGATTTGATCGTACATCGGTCCAGTGCAGACATTGGTTTCATGAACAGGGGCTGATCCCGTCAAGCGCTCGATAGAATCGTGACAAGTAGTGCGATCGACGTACTCCATCCGGACATGCTGAAGTTTATCCGGCATTTCCGGGAAAGGGCTAGTCGAGGTGGAGCCCCATCCACAGAGCCATGCCTCTCCAGTTGGTTCACTTTCCGGTTCAGCCAATTGGACTGGTTGTACTTGCTTATTCAACTTCAACGGAGTCGCAAGCTTTAGTAAACCAATGTCATATGGGGCAACACCTCTGAAAAAATAAAATGTGTATACCGATACAAATATGTATTTATCAATTGCAAACTGTGTTAAATATCATTATATATTGGCCGAATATTGATTGGAATGAAATCTAATTATATTGTTCGTACTTATTGCTCTTCAACGTTTCGCTTACCCTGAATAACTTTCGTGTACGAAAGCTTTCACCACTTTTACCGTCTGTTCACTGTCCTCCACAGTCCGAATATCGTGTTTTCCAGCCTTAATGCTAAGAAGATCTATAGAGGGAAGTGCCTGAACGCAGTGCCCTGCTGTTATGACCCATTGTTCGTTGTAGATGGATCCAGCGCAAAAGTGCTGGTTGAGCGCTTGCAGGGAAACTATGAACGGGTATCCATTTTTGGGTGCCTCTGTTCCACCGACCACTTGAGAAGAAATAGGCGGGAAGATCGACGGCAACCGGAGACCGATTCGTGGCCTCTCTAAAATTTGAATTAAAAATATATAAAAATATATATTTATTGCATGTGAAGTTAATTGTAACATATTAAAGATAGTTCAATGAATTCTAATTGTGAAAAATCCATAATAATATAATAAGAAAAAATTTAAATCTTCTCTCTCTCTCTCGATCCACAAAATGATACAATAATTTAATTGTGATGTATCTTTTAAATTGTTTAAGAGTATTTCTTATTTTTTACACTTTGGAATTTATTTTTTCAATATAATGTAAGTATTTGTGTAAACTATATATATCGTATAAATCAAGAAAATTGACTTACCAGCGATTGCCACTGCCAAGAGAGCAAAGCACACGATTGTTTTGGGAAACATTTTGCTGATTGATGTCGATCCAACGAACAGACTGCATTTTATACTCGTTTAATGAAGTGTTAATCCGTATGATATCAATCATTGCGATGAACATATAATCCATTATAATCTGCGTGAATTCATAATACGTCTTTGATAAGAAAAATTTTGCTGCAGATGCGATCTTGTTGGTGACTTGATTTTTATTGATATAGATACATTGTATCAAATATTGTAACAAATATTACATTGCAATTAATTAATGAATAATGCTATTAATCGTATATCCTTTTTATCACAAAATAATAAAATCTGCAACGAAAAATGGTTTCTATAAAGTGAGATGTGATGTTCGAAAATATATGTAAAATATACATATAAGTTTATAAATAGATTGTTTTGTACTTTAGAAAGAAGTTTTCATTAATAAGTTTTAAACAAGGATATCCGCTAACACAATGACAATCACCTAACGTATATAAAATTAATAAATTTTATTAGAAGTATTATAATAAAATTTTAATAACAATTTTATTTTGATATAAATTAAATTTAACAAGAAACTTCAAATATGACAATAGTAAAAGTAAGTACTAATAGAATTAGTCTGTATTCTTATTTACTACTTTTTTCAATATTGTTTAAATCACGTTCATAACATGTTAATCAAATATCAAATTTATTTCAATAATAACGGTGAAATATCCTTTCAACTTCAAGTCAGTTAAGTCACAATTTAATGATGGATCATCCGATAGATAATTTTCTTGTCTTATCGTTATCTGATCATCATAATCAATTATTATCCCCGAATGAAAATACAATAAGTATGCGGAAAACCAATAATCTGATTTATGAGAGACCGAACGGATTTATTTGTTACTTATCTATTTATTAAGATTGTCTCGTGATAAAAACACTTCCCTGTTTCAATTTTCAATACACAGCTCAGATGTGTAAGAAAATTATGGAGGGGATATATATAAAAGTCTTCTTCTGCGATATACTTGGTTGTTTTCTTCTTTCATTCGCTTTCAAGAAACCACTCTGCGCTGTGAGTACATCTTTCAACTCATTGTTAGTACCCTACACGCGTGTGTTAACTTTGCTCCCCAACTTAAAAATTTTGTTGTAGTTCTGACTGAAGTTCCCGCTTCTTTTTGAAGAGTTTAAGAGTTCCCAATACTTTATAAAAAGAGTTCTGCTGATTAACGATCAGAAATTAAAATTTAAAAAATCGGGTGCCAACTTCTTATCGAAATTTGCGATCGAATAGTTCTGAATGGTCTAATAGCTTCTTTTTGCGATTATCTAGAGTTCCTGATACATAAAAAATTTTTTCGGTTAATTAAAAAAATAAGAAAAATCTTTGCAAATTTTATTTTGAGATACAATAGTTCTGAGTGATTTATACCGTTATTGCATTTATTTCGAAGAGTTCTCGCTGACTAAAAAAATTTTTACCTCAAATATAAAAAGTTACACACTTTAAATGACATTTTAGAAACTAGTAAAAAACCGCGAAAAGTTGACGCGAGTGGATTAATTTTTTATTTTGAATTTTTGCAGATTGTTTGCGATTGACGCAGTTAATGAATCGCTCATCTTGTCATCTCATCCATTAGTCTGTCTCAAATTTCTAGAAATAACCCACGGATAGCGTTTCGTCTCCTCGCACACGGGCTTCGTGTTCCCTCGTGAGACCATCTCATTTTCTGCGTCATCTGATCGAGAGCTAATTAAGTATGGTCTCCACCGCGAAAATCTTCAACGTCACCGTACCGCAGAAGGATGATCTCTGCTGCGCGATCTGCAAAATCGTGAATTCCGAAAACAATCCCACCTATTCCAAGTACTGCGAGAACAAGCTCAAGTGTCGGTAGGTAAAACAACGATTGTTAAATGTCGTTGTAGCGCATCTCGCGGATTAAAGTGAGCCTCGGATTGCCAACGAGTTCACCTTCGATTTCATAGAGGAAACGTTTCGGCTTGCAGGCAATTTCTCCGAGAGACCCCTCACGCGATGGCCGCGCCGATAGTTAATCGAAAACTCCTCGGGACCGGCGGTTCCCTTTACGTCATCGTCGCCAAGGACTTTTTCGAGAGCTGCACCTTCCGGGACCACTGTGACGCCCTCAACATACAGGTGGTATGTGATCAAAAACACGCGAAGTGCGTAATATCTCTGGCGAGGCTGACCTCGTTCGTTGATCTCGATGTGCGAATGTTGCGCAGATGAATCTACTCGACCCAATGCCGACTCACGTTTACAAGACGTGCCTACTTTACACGGTGGAGCATAAGCTGGCACCGCAGTGGAACAAAGTCGGGCAATACCTCGTCGAGGGACGAGATTTTCTCAGCTCGACGGGAAGCGTCAATGCGATCTCGCTAAACATGAAAGGCATCCGCGGTACGAAGTCCGATTTTTAACTAACTATAGCGTTAAGGCCTGTGTCCACGATGCTAGAACTTGGTCCAAGTTCTAGCTTCGAAAAATATGTAGTCAATGAAGTTCTAGCATCGTGGATACAGGTCTTTAGATATACAGTTTTGCGTATGCATATATCAAGAGGAATTTCTTTAGCGTGAAGAATAATTTAGAAGGCTAGCAAAAGATTCAGGTTGTAAGGGGCCAAACAGATGGTAAAGCCTGATCTACAACGTGCTCTTTGCGTTTAGAAATATTTTATTCTGTAGCCAACAAATTCGTTTAAAAATTTTATGCAAATTCACAAATGCTTTAAGCATATTGATTTTCTACGGCAAAATAGAACTTAAGAAAAGATAAATATTGCAGATAACAGCGCTCAGCTTCAAGTGGAAGCTGTAAATCTTAAAATACCATTCTTAAGACTGAATACTACGCGTTCTTTGCAACATGACGTGCAGCCACAAGTACGCGTCCTACCGAGGTGAAAAATAATTGTGAAGATTCTAAGAATTTCGTTAATGTGTAAATTGCTGTTGCAAAATAAATTCTGGGCCAGTCTTTATATTGTAATTACTAAAAACTAACAAATATATTGATTACTTTATAATATCATCACTTAAATCCAGTTATTAATAATTTCATAAATATCTGTAGCTTGAAAATGGCGAACGTATTGAGTACGTCGACAGAAATTAAAGAAAACCACTTGTACAAGGATTACGAAAATCTGCGGGCGTATTGGGAAAATATGGTATAAATCTATTATATAAAAAAACTCATTAAAATTAATGTCTTCTCAGCTCAATTTTCTTCATTTAACATTAATTGCATTGCTAGTCCTGCTGAGATAAAAATTAGCTACGTACAAAGAATAATTGAACTCTTCGAAAGTAGACTTGCTGAAGTTATATGTTTTATATTACTAATCGTCAAATATAATTTGTAAACTATATAAGGTGCAATTAATCTCGTTATTTTAGCACGGGTACATATTACCAGATTATATGGAAGGACTCTTATTTTACGATATCAAGTTCTCCTTCGAGTCGAGCGTTTTCGTATATCCTGAAACGTGCTTAACCTCAGGACCTCCAGAAATTCTTCGGCTTGTAAAGGATCCAGTATCCAGGATTTATAAATTTGCTGAAGATCTAAGAGGAAGCGTAACACAATTATGCGGGAAGCAATTGGATGTGTGCCCGATGGTGAGAACATGAACTGCATATGTTTTATACAATATTAATATGATCTTTCTACGTAAAATAGCACATTAATTGCTACTATCGTTTACGAAGATTAATATATCTCTCATTTACCTCCCACCACCATACAGGCCACCGGACCCTTGCCCGGTCAGAGCGTGGGCTCCGCGCCCTCCAATCACCCCTGCGCCTAGGCCTCCAAGGGCCAGCCTGGTCAACCCGCCGCCTGCGCCACCGGCAGAACCGTTCGGGGATTGTTACGATGGGGTTTTTTTTCAAGTTTTGTCCACCCATGCACCCACCCACGCATTCAAAATGTGTTTTTGGTTTCACCGGGAACTCCTCCTGCATTTGTGGACCGATCTTCTTGCAACCGGTCTTAAAATTTTCCAAATTTTTAGGAGGAGGCTGCTTTGCTCACCCACGCACCCACCCACGCATTCACACTGTTTCTTTGTTTCACCGCGAATTCCTTCTGCATTTGTGGACCGATCTTCTTGCAACCGGTCCTAAAATTTTCCAAATTTTTCGCGGAAGGCTGCTAAGAGGGTTTTTGAAGTTTTGCCCACCCACGCACCCACCCACGCATTCACACTGTT
>NW_011967241.1:1240519-1270560 GCF_000949405.1 Vollenhovia emeryi | reverse complement strand
CGATGTTTCTTGAAAGTATTCAAGTATTACTTTACTTTTTTTCTAATTAGAAATTTGCACATTGCTTCCATTGTTATGGCTTCCTCATAGAGGATCTCTGAATGGAGTCACTTAAGCTCTGTGCGCCATAAGACTTTTTGTTAGAACTCGTCAAGAACTGCCTAGAACTCCACTCAGAACTACTAAATTTATAGACAGAAGGTTAAAGTTGCTATGCATTTTTTTGTGTCCCCTTTTTTATATTATATAGGATTTTTAAAAATCTACAAACTGTAGTATCATATAATTTGTTTATTTTTAAAAGTTCCTTTAGAATTATGTAAAATGTAACATTTTTATTCTGAATATTTATTAATTTTAGTTAGTAACAACCTATTTCCAATTTTACAAATAAAAAATTTTAATATTTTAATCAAATGTCAATAGAAGCACATCCTGAAGTACAATATTAATACAGTGCATTAATTAATAAAAGTACATTAATCGGTAAAAAAATTGCGGAAGCTATATAATTTTATATTAATAATATCTTATATTAATATTATTCATTAATCCAAATTGTTAGCTTAATCCACATGGTATAGGAAGCTACGCGAGTGTAGACTGAAGGCATGCGATTTACACCGCATGGGTAGACTCCCCATGAAACGATACCGACTTGGGTGGGACCGTTATTGTCAAATTGCACCAATGGACCGCCAGAATCACCCTTGAAGAAAAATAAAAGATTCTATTAGTAGAGATATTGCGTAAAGAAAACATGTCTGCGTCTAATTTTCTAATACAACACTAACAAATTTAAAAATATAATATATATTATATACAATATGTTAGAGATTAATTGCAAAAAGAAGATATAGAAAGTGTAAATTCGACTTACGGAACAAGCGGATATTTCCCCGATAGCGTCAGTGCAGATCATAGAATCATAGACTTTTGGTGTTTCGGGACCTTTCGGGAATTTCTCTTGACAAGATTTATGGTCCAATAAAGGAACGGTAACTTTTTGGAGAACCGTGGGCATTACTGGAAGCAGTTTCTTGGAAATGGAGCCCCATCCACTGAGTACAGCTTTTCCACTTCGTTCTTCAAAGTCGTCCGGTAAATTAACAGCGGATACTCTCTCGTTAAAAACGAGAGGAGTTTTCAGTTTTAGAAGAGCGATGTCGTATGGAGCAACACCTCTAAAAAAAAGAGTAATACGATTCCAAAATAATCACGTTTTGTTAGATACGTTAGATACATTATCAGTGGAAAAAACGCCGATTCCAAAGGACTTATCAAGCAGAGTGATGAGATTGTAACGTGACATAGATTGCAGATTACGAAACGATTGTGTGTGATAAGTAAAGAAGTTTTTCAAATTCTTTAAAAAAATTATATCTATGCATATCTGCTGTATTGTGAAATTATTTTCAAATAAATTACAACGTCTTATTGTTAGATTCATAGTTTTACAGCATAAATAAATGAATAACATTTTAAATAATGTGTCATCGCTTTGTTTATAAAAAAGCGTCATACAAAATTTTTTAAAATATCTTTATCAAAATAAATACCAAAAGTACTAATTTTATTCTCTTATTTAACTGTAAGTTTGTTTAGCAAAATAATTTATATAGAAATACATTAAGAGGAAACAATAGTTAATTACAGTTCCAACGTCTGAATTAGTTATTTTTAAGTGCAAATAGAAATAATAGACATACCCTGGGTATTTTTCGTGGACGTAGGCCTCAGCGACGTCAATTACTTGCTGAGAAGGTTCATCTTTATTAAGATAATGTTTGCCAGCGTGGACTTGAAGTTGACCAATTTTCATGATGCAATGTCCAGCAGTCAAGATGAAATTCTTGTTTATAATGGAACCACCGCATGCATGATTAAAAGGTACATAGGGTGGGACACCCCATCGAATAGAGACCTGATAAGGGAATTCACCCGGTCTGGCATCCTCTCCATCGGTGATCCTGGGTTTCAGGCCGAACGGCACGGCCAGACACGCTATAAAAACGATTAAGTAAGCTTTCAGTACATAGATTCATGTATATTTTTAAACAAAAGATTTATTTCAGTAATAGTGTCATATTCTAAAAAGTAAAAATGACGTCAAACACATTTGAATATTGACACACACATGAATATTACAATAGATACTATTGTAATATTCATATTTAATATTTAATATTGTAATATGTCATATTCTAAAAAGTAAAAATGACATCAAACACATTATGCATATTGAAATAAAATGTATTACAATAGTATCATTGTAATTCTCTTAGAATTATAATATATAATAGAATTATAATATTCTCTTAGAATTCTCTTAGAATTACAATGATACTTTTGTAATACATTTCATTTCAATATGCATAATGTGTTTGACGTCATTTTTACTTTTTAGAATATGACACTATTACTGAAATAAATCTTTTGTTTAAAAATATACTATATGAATATAGAATATCACTATGTGCTTGTATAATTATTAGAAAACTTTTCATGAATATAGTTTTACTTATTAAATATATTTCAGAAATAGCTGATACATATATTTAAAAATTCGGGGAGAAATTTTTTTTCTTTCAGACCAACATCAATCTGCGCGTTGTTGCTTGTCATTATATTTAAAAATATAAAATGTACAAATTTTATTATTATAAAACGAATTATAAAAATCTTACAGTATACGTACACACATATAGGTATATAAGATAAAATGTAAATATGTTCGCTTACCCTGGAATACCAAAGCAGTTGCTAAAAGGTACTGAATCAACATTGTTGGTATGTTAGCTCAATGGAACCTAAGCACTGAACAAGATCTTACGGTTTATATACTGTGAAATAAGGAGCAGTATCTCGCGATAAGGTATGCGTGTATTTTGGATTAACCTTGATAACGAAATGTCTTCTTGAACGCATAGATAAGCATGCATTGACTATTTTCTTTAACATTAATTTGTCCCTTAAAGAAGAGGCATCTTTTTGATAAAACAAATTTATGTTAGTCGATTTTATCATGCAATCACTTCACACTAGAAATTCATCTTTATATCATATAATATCAACGCTTTTATTTATCATATTTTGTATATATTTTATAATATATTGAAATTAAAATAATGAAAATCGAACTAAATAGCCTAATGTACAATTTTAATAATTAAAATAGAACTAGAATAGAGAATTAGTTATTTGTACAAAAGAATTCAGTGTTAATAAAATGAATAATAAATAATTTAATTACATTGTATATCACACATTCTCTCTTCACAAATATAATTCTGTGTACACGGAAACATACCTCACAAAGAAATTTACAAAGGAAAATGTACAAAAATAAACATATCTAAGATAGCTACAGATCTGACAATTTAATCAAAACATATTGAAGTTCTTAAAATACAAACTTTCGTTTAATTAAACTATGTAAAGCAATTTTCTAAAAATAAAATTCAGAGCTAGAACTTAGAGAAACTTAAAATCTATTGTAGTATCTCGTGTAATTTGTTTGTAACTTAAATTAACGGTTATGTCATAACAGATAATGCACTCTTTGTTTTCCAATTAAATTTTCAATTAAGCGTTAATTTATCTTTCGATAGCATCTCTTGTAGCTCATTTAACTTATTTCGATAACAAAACGAGTGTCGAGTTTTCATCACGAATGCCCTATGTACCCTGTTCATCGATGTCTATTGCGTAAAAATGACGGTACAATCCCGCACTTGTATGATTCACAAAGGGCATTGATCCAGTTTCCATTATCTGGATGAAGAAATGAACAACGTACGAACGCCAAGTGCGCATCAGAAACGCGGAATGCGGCTCTCACGTGTTGCAGGTAACTAAGCGAGCTATTGCCCGGATTCCTGCCCAAATCTCGCGCGCGGTCGGAACTATCTGAGTAGCTGGTAATAAGAATCCATATGTTCCGCGATCACGTAGTTCCACAGTGTATGCATACTTTATCGAGGCAACGCCTTTAGCCCAGTCATCAGACGCTCCTGCAAACAGAAAACAAAATCTTTTACCTTGACGTGACACATTGCGAAGTGTCTTATCTTGATATCAAGTTTTCGTAATAGCCGTAAATCAACACGTTAAATCTTTCGTATGAATACATTTTAAATATGTATTAAAATAAGTATCACTACATTCGTACCAGAAGTCGGATACATTAGTTCTGCTGCCGGCCCAAGTTGATAATTAGTGCCGTGAACTTTCACGATCGCGTTGATCGCTTTTCTCGCTACGTTCACCAAATCGGAGTAATCCGACGGCTTCGAACGTGTGTGACCCCATGGTACCAGCCACATTTGAGAATAAGAGTGCAATGTCAGGTACATTCTGCAAACATAAATTTTATTATTAGTACTGGCAATTTGAAGAAACTATACATAAATTTAGTAGTATAGAAGTAACTTAACGTTTAAGTATTGTGAGAAACATTTCAACAAAATTTCTACAGCATTGAGAAGATAAAGTGAAACATGTTAAAAAATGAAATTAACTAAACGTTAACTTGATAATTAGTGTACCGAATATGTTGTTTGTTCGCCAAAATATAATCCGCCATGGCCTTCGTTTCGGGCTCAGAAAAAGCATAAGGCCCGGAGTATATTTCGTGGCAAGGATCTGAACTAGCACCTCCTCCCTTCTCTTCGCCCCAGTGGTACGCAAAATTTCGATTCGGATCGACTCCCTCGCATGTAGTCCACAACCACCTGGTATAGTGTGTTACGAACTGTAATAAATTGGAGGGCGTGTACCTAGAAAGGATCACGCGTTGTTTAAGTTCAGCAACACGAGAGGCTCTCAAAATTATATCGTATGATGTTGATTATGTAATCGGCATTATAACAATGTTTTTCAGTCTGGACAACTCGTACTTTTTTTTATCTTAAAATCTAAAATCTCATCGTTCGGCAATCTAATCTTTAACACTTCTTTCAACGTACATTGCTACCAACAATTACGTATAATAAGATCAAACAAGATTAATTGACAATCGCGGCGTCGAGGTGGCGATGGACTTTTCCTATCCTCACCTACTATCGTTTTGACTTTCCACGTGGTTGCTTCTAGTCTTTCGCCAAAAACGGTCGCCTACATGGCTATACTCATAACCGTCGGGATTGACAACCGGCAGAATCATCCAATCCGAATGCTCCAGCAATTTCGTGTAGCTCGAGTTTTTCTCAACCAGTTGACTCAGTATGTAGGTCGCCACTGCGGTACCAATCCATTCTCGTCCATGCATGCCTGCGAAGACGATGACAGTTTACCGAAAAGATAACGTAACGGTACGAGATGTGTGTATAAAACGTGGGAAGCATGTGAGTTCGACGTTCCTGATGATAACGGGCTGGCTCATAATTTTGGCAACAGGTTATGCATAATTCAAGTTTTCACGATGCTAATAAGAACAATCGCAGAGAAGAAACGGTTTTTTAATTTCATAATGTTAACAATGTTATAATGAAAGTTGTTATTTGCTCACAATTACTTTTTATCTATTTTCGACTTAAACTTTCTGTATAGAAAATAATTATTTTACAAAATAACTATTCTATAAAAAGAGCTCACCGGCATCGATCCAAATAGCAGGCTTCCTTTCGCCTTCTTTGTTTAATCCTGCCGAAACCTTTGCCATTTTTATCGGCTGACCTTCGTAGCTATGTCCAATAGTTATTAACTCTACCAGTTTGGGATATCTAAAGGCTAGATACTCTAAATACCGTACGATATCTGCGAAAGAGGAAGACAAGTTTACTGAATTAAATGTACCTATTAAATTTTCTTATTCATTTGTGTCAAATAAACCTCAGTTGATATTTTTATATACAACAAAATTATTCACACACATTAAATTAGTATAAAATATTAAATGTTATTAAATTAGTACAATGTAACATTTAATTACACTTTCAATCAATGTTAAACGTGTATTGATTAAAAGAATTTAGTACGACGTACGAAAATATCTTACAAGACGATTTTACCTCCGTATCGGTGATAACGTTTCCATGTCATTGTGTGGCCTTGAGTGGTGACCAAGTCCTCACGCTGTTCTTTGGACATCTTCGGATTTTGGTAAGAGATCGTTTTCTGTTAATCAAAGAAAGTATTTCCTTGGCTTTTACCGACTACACACAATTCACAGTCACATTTTAATTATATCAATTAATCACACGGACAACCAGCGGGATTTCTCTTTCCATTTCTAAGATAGCGACCGTCAGTCAATAGGACGCATAAATAACGATTAATGCAGTAACGAAAACCTTTGATCCAGCATTTTAATATAATAAATGATGGTTTATTCGCTACTCTCATGTTACTCTTGTATCTCTGTGTCGTAAGAAATATTGAAAAGACCATAAGTAAAGCGTGTCAGCGTTAGATATGGACATCAGCTGTCACTAGAATTCTCTTCTTCCGATGTTATTGCGGATAATGAGATACCAGTTATTCAAACACAAGATATCAATGAGCGCTTTCAATTATTAATAATGATATTATCTATACACGGTACTCCCATTAACACAAAAATTAATTTCTAAATTCCATGCACGTTTCACAAAAGCTCAGTGCTTTAAACGATTTAATATTAATGCACGTTAGAGATATAAAATGTATATTTGTTTTTACCTGAATATCCGATATTAATACTTTGAAGTCAATCTTCTTATCCCTCAAATATTCCTTGACGTCGTTTACGAGATCTGGTGCCACAATCATGTCGGACGTTCTATAAGAAGAGATGTAGAAATATATTAAGCAATTAATTAGCCTAATAAGAGCACGGACACGAACCTATTAGGATTCGGAAAGGACCAAAATTTTATGTCCTCAGGCTCGGCGTCTCTCAAGTCATGCAGATTCGTAACTTGATTCTCCGTGGTAGGAAATGCCCTGATTAAATGATAATTTCTATAATTTATTCTGCTGGTACGTGACCGTGAATCCTTCTTCTCGGTACCAACGATACTGCTTACGACCGTGCTGAGTCCGTTCGCTACAACGGACAGCATGGATTCAACGAGGCCAAACAGAGAAAAACCTCTGTAATCATCATCATCCCAGGATAACTCCCTGGGTGTGTTTTCAAGCTGATTATTTGCTTCAGCGAATACGCGTTTTTCCTCTACTCTGTCTTTGGAATTCAAACACGGTTGCATTTCTTGATCGCTACGGGCATTCTGCAAACTGTACGTCGATTGTTATTTGTAACCTTTATGATGTAATATATGCTTTAATATTTTTTTATATCAATTGTCTTAAAATATTTCGCAGTATTCTTTAGATTACAAAAAAATTAACATCACTTTATGAATCTACGAAATGCGAAGAGTTTAAAAAGTTTCGTAACTTTCATAATTTAAAACAAATTATTTTGCCGATTATAAAATCCACTACAAATTCCAAATGTTGTAAAATATTCTGATTGTACGAGGTGGTTTTATTTATAAAACTGCTTAACGGCATCTTGTTCGTGTCACGTGTTTTCTGCATACCATGAGCGCCACTCATGCTCCCGCATTGTAAAAAGCGCACTGTATATTCACGATTAATTACTTCAACGAAACAACGCAGCACATTCTTTGATAACATTCTCTTATTTTTCATTCTTTCATTAACGTGCGTATGGTCTACTTTCTCTTAGAAAAGTTTTTGTCTTAAAAAGAAAACTAGAACGGGTAAAACAAAGTAGCAAATGGAAGAGCGTTAATTAAGTGTTACTTATCAAAACAACATGTACGGTTTAATGAATAGAAGTCGCAGTGATTCAATTACATGTGAAAAACGACAATAATTCAATTTTCTTACGTAAGAATTAAATTTCAATTTGTAGTATCTGTTGCACTATTTTGCGGAGCTCAACAAATGATATAATTACTCAATGTCGATGCAAGTTTTCTCCTTCTTCTTTTTTTAAAAAGTTTAAGCGTTTTAAAGAAAGAGAGAGGGAAAGAAAGTTTTCAAGTAAAATAAAAAGAATTAAATTAAACTTGTTTAATATATAGAATTCATCTCCCAAAAATCATTTAATAAAATGCACTGATCACTTAAGAACGACGTAGTGTCAATTTATTTAACTTCTTAATTAGTTGGACTTTTTCAGTTATCCCTGTCTAGAATCTTATTAATCTTCGGCATTGTTTTCTTAAGATATTAAAAGATAACTCAATTCACTATTTTATTAAGCCGTCTAATTTTTGATTATTTATTAACGACACCAACCCACTTTCCTTATCCAGAGCTTTTTCCTCCCTGAATATCTTCTCCCGCGTGTAATCATATTGTGGACGTGTCGCCGTGTAATTACCACGATATGGATTACTATTTGCCAGATGCGGCATGATCACCGAAACCCCGAGGATCACGCACAAGATCGATTCAACGCCGACATTCATGGCGTGCTTCGATCGCGCCAGGATGCTCGATCGCCTCGAAGGTTATTTGTTGACTGGCAAACCCGCAGCCGGAACCAGTCGCTGGTTCATACGGGTATGTGAAACACGACGGTTTCACTGTTCTGCCCCACGAGCTGGGATTACGGGATTTCATTTCTGAGCTGGATGACGTTCGTTCCTCAGTCATGCAGCGGTTCAGAGGCTTCGGGGTTAATGGATGGGATATTCGAAACGTTAGAGAGGTCGGTCACATTTATCGATGTCGACTTACGGTGATTTCAATAGATTCTGCTTGACTAATCATTCGATGCAGATTCCGATAGCGTCGCGGCTTATGGTAGCAGTGAAATCTAACAGTAACTGATATACGTATTGTAAATTATTTTGGTGTCAGTTAACTGGTTTTTCAAAAGGGAAAGCACTTCGAGCTTTATAGATATTTGATAAAATAACAGAGATAAAATAACAAGATTTGCATATATAATGTATGTTACAAATTCAGATTAATTTCAAACTTAATTCAAATTTAATGCCATTCAAGCTTAAAGCCAATATCTCGTAATTTCAAAATAATTTTGTTCTTATTTCATTTAAAGTTTGCATAGATCATGTCATTTAATTTCGATCTTTTAACTTATTAACGCAAAGAAGGAGAAGAGAGTCTTTTTTTAAGAACCTAACGAAATGTAATAGAACAGTATAAGACGAAACTTTCGAGCGTATTCCGGTGAATTTGTTTGATACGACTGGAGATGCGTAGTAGGTCAGTAAGTTTGCCGTTAGCAAAACACGTTTTCACGATATCAGTGTTCAAACAACCGTAACTATATGTATTAAGTCCACTTTTCTACGTAATGGCTTTACGCAATTACAACAGTTAAAACGGCCTTTTTGAAAAATTTAAACACACGTGGCACCGAGGTATTAAGCACGTTATTTATTACATTAGAAACTTAATTTCTCTCTGCGTGGAATTTTTCTGTTCCTTACACGTTGATAATTGATAAAAAATGTACAAATAATAAATCATTGTGAATCACTTCATGACTAGCTAAGTGAAATCGTTAAAAGAGACTAATAGAATTAACAAAACCCTCGTAGTTTTAATTGTATGATAAAAGTTGAGATTAAATTTTTACCAAGTACAACTTATTATAAAATTGACGTAAATCGTCTATTACATGTCTATTGGAGCTTAAAATAACGGAATGGATATATTCAAATCCAAACGCGCTGTGAATATGATTTATTATTGTTACAACTATACGCGCGTACCCATGCGGCACGCAATGATACAATTATTGCGCAAACGTACACAGAATATAATAGAGCGTAAACAAGTATAATAATATTAATAATAATTATAATGACTGAATGTTAAATTAATGTTACGCTGTTAGTCGGGTTCGGGCGCGTACGAAAGGAAATCTAGACGGAGAAGAAAGGGCAGACGGACGACGAAGAGAAGAAAGAACGCAGAAAAAAAAAAGACACGGTCGGTTCTCTCAAGCGGGCCCTTAATCCTTTCAGCGGCACCCAATCGTCTCTATGTGTTTCGAGGTGTCGTTTCGAGCCCATCATCCACAAAACGAAGCGCATTACGCTCACTCTACGTCGAGTCGTAGCGCGAAGCGATATACCTCGCGCTCGCCGCCGTTGAGGGTCCAAGCATACCCGAAAAGGCCTCCCCAGGTTACTGTTAACGCCTATTTCTTGACCGTCGAATATACAGTACGAATTTTGACTAGCACATTGCGTAACTACGGGTCCTCCCTCTCTCGATCGCGGAGGAATTCGCAGAGAACGGTGGAAACGCCGAAGCCTCGACCGACCTTCGTTCGGAAGACAAAAGTAGAAGGGACCGCGAAAGTAAACGAAGAAGTCGACGACGTCGAAGGGAGGGCCACAGCCGTTGCAGGCACCGGCGGTCCCTTCGTGCCGTCATATTGTCGTAATTACAATATAATCGATTCGATCGTAATAATTGACTGCTCATCGTCGCGCCCGTCGAGACGCGCTCCTCGGAAGCGAGCTCTCGACGGTACACGAGCCCGAAATGGCAAGAATCTATGGGTTCACCGAAAGAATACGCGCGATACTGCCTTGTCACGTGTACACTCCTCAAATAGCGTTATTCATCCCGGCCTGTGTGACTCTCGATCTGATCCTGTCAGCATTGCTTCTTCCACAAGTCGCGGACTGTCGTCATTCATCTCGCGACGGTCTCTCGCAAGGTGTCCCCTCGAGGCCTTCTTTTAAGGCGACACTGTCTCGTGGCGTATTTACAGTTATTTATAATCGTCATTCTTTCATACCTCGCGAGGGAGCATGACACGGGGATTTTATTCATGCGTGTACGTGTTTATGTATATGTATATACTCTGCAAATGACGTAACATTCTCTGTCAAACATTACTCGAGAGTCTCAAGTATAACGTGATAATATATGAATTTATATATGCTCGCGCGTTATTGAAGGATCCATTTCTTATTTAAGTCGTATCGTGGGTGTTTCTTCAAAAATTAGAAATAGAAAAATTCAACTGTAATAATTACAGATTCCTATTATTTTGTAATTATGCAATTTCTATCATTTTTCATCTTACTATTAATCCCATAATAAAATCGTTCTTTTTAATAAAACGGAATTAAAAGATGCTCTTTGAAGACTAAATCACGTAGTGAAAATTGTTATTAAAGCGCGAGCACAGATTTTGTTATTATTAGTGTTGATAGTTACGTGTATGTGGTGTGTAATGTTATGCATATGGAAATGTATGCATATTTATACGTGCAATGTATAGGTGCTCTCCGAAATCGAAAGCGCACTCAGTGAACGCGCGAGATACGCTCGTTTCGAATGCTCGGTGCTCTTCGTAGATCGCGCGAAGAGCACGGTTGATTCTCTTCAACTATGACTACGAGCTATCGGTAAGTTTGCGTGCGGCTGATCGATCGTATTATAAGTGGGGGCAGGTGGCGAAATCAGGAAATTTGAAAGTTTGCTAAAGAATCTCCTGTAAAATATATACTAAATTACGCGAAGAAAGGGAAGAGAGCGGAAACCATATTTAAATATTTCGCCGAGACGCATCTGTGTGAGACTTGAAACGCTTGAATAACCACTAAATCGCAAGTGCACGCGGAATTGTAATTATACTTGTTATTAATAAGAGCGCAGAATAGTCATCATTTTATAATAATTTTTTAAATAACATCAAATTAATTTATTACACATATAAAATTTTTCCAGTGCAGTCATTTTACCACCGTACCCTACCTGACCATCCGTTATATCTTTGCTATTCGCTACGTTAAATCACAACAGTAACGATAATCATAACAACAACTTTCTTATCTCGACTGCATATTGACGCGAGGATGGAATCGATTCACGTGTCGCCTCTCGTTCCCCTCGTTCCTCTCTTCCAAAGTGCTCCTCGACTTTTTCCCCAGCATTATCGATAATTATGTCGTTCCTACTGTTTGCAACATGAATGTTCTACTGACTCGACGCTACGAAATGCACGAAGACTTATTACGAGTAGTCGGTTAATGGATAATGATTAATTCGCGTAGCCATTTCCAGCGGATCCTTTACAAGAATCCTCCGCGCGTGTGTCCTCAGCGTGTCAGCGGAATAACGATTTCATCAATCGATTATATCGACCATTCGGCCCGTTATCCCGAGACTTCTCAGTCTCTTCGTTCTTATTTGGACTTTGCATTTTTCTTTTTGCGTTACAGATATGTGTCAGTATGAATCGTAAACGGCGAAACCGTCAACAAATTCGCGATGATGTTTGTGCCCGTTAGTCTTGGCGATTGTGGCGAGCGAGTAGCAATTCTTAAACAATGTTGGCTTTGGCGATGGAGCTTCCCATCATGACTTTGTTCACGAAATTTACGATTGCCGTGGCAGGCTGCTCTGGCTCCAGCTCGGCAAACACGTGGCACTGATTGTCCGACTTGTGAGCGGGCTTTCTCGCCACGAAGCCGAAGCAGCGACTGGAAAGAGAAATGATAAGCGAATTTAATTTAATTTAACGTAATGAAAAAATATTAAAATCGAATTCTCTTCATATTTAAAATAATTTATCGCATCTCTTGGAATGTAGAATTACAGTTTTCTTTTCTGCACACACACAAATTTACAAAAGATTATAAGGTAAATATAATAATTCATAAAATTAAATTTCTCCACTGCTACAATTCAGATCATAAAACATTTAAATATATTATTACATTATAATATAGCACACAGATTTATGCTACGTTACACATTGTTTCTCAATTTACAAGGATTGTATATAAATTTAAACACTTACTGAGCGCTAAGTGATCTTCCGGTATCTTCGCTGGTGAACTCCCACGTGCGTTCTTCGGTGTCCAATCCGCAATAACTTATGTTATTTGTGGGATAATGTCGACGGAAGAATAGCTTTCTCGCATTGTCAGTCAAAGTAATGCCCTGCGTGGAGACTTTGAAGTGAACAATTGTGGCCACCGGCAAAGGTTTTTGCTCGAATAGATTGGTGATAGCTTTCTTGATGGCCTGTGGCCCAGTCAATGACTCCGTGTCAATTGTAAAGAGATATAAAACGTTGCAAGCTGTAAAGAAACATATTTCAAACGCTTAGAAGAGAACGTTTCCCTTTTTCAATGAATCGAAAGAGACTTATAAGTAAAATTACTGCATATTTAAAACTTTGAAAATACATTAGTAATAATCAAATTTGCAGTTCCTCTTACGCAGTTAATCGAATCTACTTTAAATAGGAATGTTTGAGAATTTTAAACTTTAATTCAAGTATGAGATCCTCTTTTTATCGTGTCTTTCGTGTCAATTAACGCGAGAATGTATTAATTACCTGCTCCTTGAGCGAGAAGCTGCTGAGTGCTATTGGTACCGGGGGAGTCCAGAGCTCTGGCAGCTGCTTCCGGCTCGGGTAGCAGCAGTTGGCAAGGTAATGCCATGGCCATCAAACTGTGCTGATAAACCAATGCCGACAGCGAGCTGAAGACAGGTTCGTTCGCGCATCCCTTTAGTCTGACGCCGCGCGACGTTGGTTCGATCAAAAAGTGCCTAACAAGCTCGCTCGAGGGGTCTCGTGGGCTGCTAGGCGCACCAGGGGGTGGCGTAGCTACTTTCAATGCCAGACCGAAGGCGCCTGGGAACGAGTTGCTGTCTCGCACGACGAATGTGCCGGGTGTCGCATCCTTCAGCATCGAGATTGCTAGAAGAAGTTTCATAACGTTTAACGATAATAAATAGAAACGTCATTCGACAAGATTTCAGACTGAACAATTACCTTGCTCCCGCGATATATTGGGTTTGTACCAGATTTTGCTGGTATCGCGTACGAATTTTACATTAGCATCGGCTACCTCCTGGGGCTCGGTGTTGGAGTGAACGCTAGAACGTCTCGAGCTATAATATTGAACTTGCGGCGAGGATTGGCCACCGCTGTTGATCGACGTGTATGACGTAGCACTCTGCAAGAGCCGGAATAGGAATTGATTATTATAAAGATATACTTTTCTGCATATAATTAAAATCTTATCTCCAACATAAAGTTACCGATGTATGTATAATTTCTAATGTTCCATTTCAATCGCTGTATCCGAATTATGTCTCGACAGAAAAGTTCAATTAAAAGTTCGGCCAAAAGTCATATTGTTTCAAATTAAAAATTTCAATGAAAGTCTAGTGCCATTAAAGCGCAAAAGCATTAAGTGTATTCCCGTTACTCTGTCATCGCGATGGGATTGAAATAACGATGACAATATGAGCGCGTAACGTAATATCGTAATGCTTACCTTGGGGCTTTGGGCAAATTCAACGTGGGTCGGTGTACCAGGGCTACGCGAAACAGCCTGCGGCATCGTCGATTCGCTTACAGGAGAAACAGGTCGGTCCTTACTGGAAAAGGAGCAACCGAACGCAATGTTAGAAGATATTCCGCGAAAATTTACCGACATTTCCGTGCAGGCAGATGTATGTCGGTCGACTCACGTGCACAGTGCTATACATCGGTGTGGAAAATACCGGAAAAGGGTGATACACATTGTGGAAACAAAAATTTGGAGGCGGAAGAAGTGCCCCTAAGTTAAACGGGGCGAACGTTTCTAGCGAGAAGCGGGGGGGAGGAGAGGGATGGATAGAAGGGAATTTTTTCCTCGAGGAATTCTCAGTGAGAAAGCCGGAAATGTTACTTCGGTTCTCCAATAACAAAGTTTATCTCGCCGATATAACATACTTGCTCTGCGAGAAGTTTCTGTGACACACGATGCAAGTAAGCGCGAGGTTCTTGTTAGTTCGAGGGTGCAACACACATATGGCCGGCGTACGTGGCCGCGATGTATGATCATGATGCCATCGTGTATGCTAACTTTCCTATCACAACCGCGTGGATGTAAAGCAATGGTTCTTGAATAATCCACGTATAATTAAACGTTTATAATTTATAACAACGATAAACACGAAAGATGCAAGTACCCAGTAATGCTGGACGAAGCCTGCAGTGATTTGTTGGTCGAAAGTCGGAACTGAAGGGCGGACGGTCCGTTTTCTCTCACCCAGAGAGAAAAAAGATCGACTTATAGTTCCGGGTTCTGACTAATTCATTGCAGACCAGGCCAATTACATAAGTTACGTAAAACCAAACGTTATTCAGATTAAGAGACACGAGGGAAACCAATTCGACGTGGGAGTGTTTTCAATTTATGTAACGCCGTGTGAAGAAGCGACTTATCATCTACGATATGATGTGGGATGCATTCCGGGCATGTCAACGCGCGCGATTAGTAACACGACACAAAACATTCATGGTGCACATTTGGTCGCGACGTTCTCCATCGCTGTGATTAATTCTAAAGCCGTTAATTGCATGTCCAATTACGATCACTCGCTCGATTCTTCATGTATATTACCTATAGTCGAACGACGCCGATTGGTTAGTGAGCGGCCATCGTTTGTTATGCGTTTGTTTAAGCGGCCCGCTTGCCGGGAAACTCAAGCGTCTAGAATCACGAATATCATTCTTCGTCATCATTACTGTCGCTCTGCGATCTTCCATCGTGTTCGGGGGAAAAGCTTCTACGCACGGCTTGGTATGAGATAGTTTTATCAAATTTATAAAATGTTCAATATACTGCGAACGAGCGGGTATCGCAGCTCCGATACAGGCTTTAGACTGAAATTTTTCAGTGTCGTGAAAAAAATCCTGGAAGATCTTCAATTTCTTCAATTTCACGCGATTACGTGTACAAAATAGAAAAGTAGATTTTGAACGGAGAGCGAAACTCACCGCTGTGTTGTCGGACTCTTGGGTGGAAGCCCCGTCTCCTTCGAGGCTTCCCTTCGTTCCTCGATATATATCGTTCGTTCGGCGCCGTAGTTCCCGATGTTATTGTTATTATTCCCGCCAGCCTCGTTGTTGTTGTTGTTGCTGACATTGTAGCTGTTGTTGGACGTCACGTAGGTACGATCGCTGGCAAACGTCACCGTCGGCGACGCATTATTGACGTACGGCGTCCGCGGATGGACCGGAAACGCCGGCGTCTGCGGTCGCGAGGCACCGCTGACAACCACGCTCCCGGGGCTGACGCTCCTCTCGGTCCACGATGACGCCGAGTCATTGTGCGGCTGTGCGAAATTCAACGACCATTATTTTAATTACACACTCGGAGGCGCGACTCGACGGGGCGTAACGAGGTGACGAGATACCGATTAGCGACCAACATCGACGCTTTCCACGTCGGTCTACGCGCTACCAGTCAAGCGAGGCGTGCTGGACAAGCTTGGAATACCGAGACTAATGTTGAATTTTAATCAGCGACTAACGCATCGGCAACACGCTTGAAGAAAACTATGGCAAGTGCATGTTATGAAGTGATTACTACGCGTGGACGCGCGGGACTTGCGTGAGGGGCTGGTGACAAACCTGGGTGCAATTCTGCCATGCTTTTGGCGACTGGTTAGGGGAGCGATTAGTGACATTGTTGCTAGGCACACTGGCGGATATTACAGCGGCTGCTATCGCATTGCTGCCGGCCGGATGCTCGCCCTCGGTTTTTGTCATGCTCGGGGACGCGCGAACCGGCGAGATCTCGGCTAGAGTCTGAATGAGGCTCACGAGAGGGTCAGGCTGATCGACCACCGCCAGCAATCCGCCGTCCACCTGGTCGTTGCTGCTGGCCGAGCTGTAACTCCCGACGCTCTGATAAGCAACGCGACCCCTCGGGTCGGACCGCGCGTTTCGCCCAGACGCCGCGTATTCTTGACCGACGGCCACCTGCTTCCGCTCGGGATGGTCGTTGCTATTGATGACACCTGATGGTTGCAACTGATGGTGGCGATGCTCGCGCAGCAATGCGTCCGCGCGCACGAAACTGTCGCTGCGCGACTCCGGCCGCGGCGGCTGTTGCTGATGTTGTTGCGGTCTTTCGACGTTACTGGAACTCAATTGCTGGCTCGCCGCGAACCCTAAGGGTGGCGCGGCCGCTAAGGCTGAGCGAGGGGATGTCGGAGGGCTCTGGAATGCAAGCCAAGCGCTATGCTACATGCCGGCGAACTAAGAGCGTTTAATCCTTTCGGTGCTATGCGCCCTCGATTACCCGCGCTAGCGAGGCCTTAAGCCCAAATCGTTGTTAATTAATTGCGCGGGCTAATTAATGGCGCGAGCTAACGCGGCCTAGCCGCGACGCAGCTACCGCGTCAGCTGGGAATTGTTCGCGCGTAACGATAACGATAAGGAGAACGATTCTTTCGATAATGCTACACAGCTCCGTATTTCGCAAACAGTTTTGTTTAAAATCGCGAAAGCATGCGCGTACCCAAGAAAGAAACGAAATTACATAACAGCTAAATAATTTCATTTGCAATTCACGACACACGTGTTTCATTGTACAGTTCCGTTGTACACTTCTTGCGTAAATGCAACACTTTTTTTGAATGAATTTAGAAACGTGCATTTAGACTCAGGGATACGTTCCAAGACCTCTTCTCCGAAACCATTTTGAGCGTTTTCCGATCTATTTCTCGAGTAAACTTGGTCGAGGAAGAAATGTTTCGGAACGTAAACCTGAATCTGCACGTTCCTTAACTCATTAAAAAAGCGCGTTGCAACCGTTCAGTCCGTCGCTGTGCAAAATGATGAATCGTGAAACGAAATTACATGGCACCTAAATAGCTAAGTCAGTACAGCAGCGAATGCTTTATTGCGTAATTCTAGCTTTTTTTTCCCTCGCAAATGCATCGAAAGTATAACACGAAAAAGGATTAAGGGGGATTTCTATCTCGGATAGGTAATCGCCTTACGGTCTACGCTTTAGGAGGGCAGTTTCTAGCCATTTAGGGTCTACACTATACAGTATTTCTATAAGGTATAGCGTTGTTGGAGGAGTTTCCCTAGCTTGTTATCTATGGAGCCTAAATTGTAGCGTTCGTGCCGCCGCCGTCTTATTGGCGCAAAGCGAGGTCGATCGTACCACCGTTCCGAACTCCACGTGAATAGCTACTTATTTTGTCCGATATTATCCTCACTCGTCGGCCAATTCAACTCGTCAATTAGTTTTGTAATAATTGGCAAGAAATATCAAATTCACGGCAAATTGAACGCAAACTACCGTTAAGATAAAATCAGGCATCTGCGTATGGGACGTTTCATTGAAATTTCTGGGGCATGTCATGTCGATTTGCTTAAGTACAATTATTTGCCGGTTCCTTATATGCAATCGTAATGTGCAACTTTGAACATTCGAAACGACGGCGCGCATAATTCCAGCGATCTAATGAGCAAGGGGTGCGCGGAACACGCCTAAAGGCATCGCGTGTACTCACCTGACTGTCGTTGTACTTGCGATACTCGTAAGCACGCTTTACAGATACGAACGGCCGCTCGTTCATACTCTCCGCTCGCGGTCTGCCGAGGACACCGTTTCCGGCATTGCCGTTATACTTCCGGCTGCTCGATCTCTGCGGAAGTAGAGGACTAGCTGGTGCGGAGGTGTACGGAACAGCTCTCGACGACGGCTAATCGATAAATGGTAAATGTCAACAAAGTTAATCCCAGAATGCGCCATTTGTCTTTCGCTTTAGTAAATATTGCCTGCCAAATCATAGGTGGCTTGTTATATCAGTAAGTTGCGAGAAAGTTACAGATCGCGTTTGTACAGGCAAAGTTTTAGATGCTACACAAATACAGAAGCTTAATAGTAAACGGCCAAAATGTGAACATTAATCTTTCACTAAGTACACGGATAAAAAATGTCTTAATAAAAAAATATTACCTTACTCAAGAAAATTATTCATTAGGTGGCTCCTAATAGCTTATTTATTAAATGGCAAAGAATAGATAATTTAAAATTAAAAACTTTAATTTTAATTCTATCAAATGTTTACTAAGATGTAATTTTCACAGCGGAGAAAATTGGATTTATGTTTAACAAAAACAATTATTTTATTTAATGAATATTACTCAAGAGTGTTCTATATCCCATGAAATCTTTATTTGAATGTAAAAAATGTAATGATTTAAATTAATTTATTTAATATAATACACAGATTTACTTGCAATTTGATATTTTTATTTATTCCAGTATAAAACAATTCTTTTAAGTAAATCTATTTACTTCGTTTAAAAAATATTTTTTGTCAGTGTACGGTTCTGCAATGCCTGCCATGTCATACTTGCATTCTAGGATTAACAATTTCGCAAAAGAAAGTCTCTATGTGTTGTATTAAATATTTTGCTATCTTTATCTTTGCTTCGTCGTGAAAAATTTACGTAAAACATTTAATTTAATTTTGAGTTTGGGTTAAATTTTTTTCAACCAACCAACGTCCGGCCCTTCTCCCCAACAACCTCTAATGACCTCTTACCTGTCCAGAAAAAGAACTTGCTCCCCAGCCATCGTCATCATCGTCGAGAACTGCCGAATCGCTCGCGTAACCGTCGTGTCTCAATCTCCCTCTCTGCAAGCTCCTGAGCTCGCCGATGACACGGTTTCCGGTCTCTTGTCGCCAAAGCTTGCCGGGGCTCCTTTCATCTCTCCTGGCGGCGAGTTTCAATTGCTGCTGTCTCAGCCACGACAAACTGAACGATAACAGAAGAAATGGAATTATCTTATCACGATTTCTTTCATGTCTTTCTGTCAAGTATGTCACGCAAAGATAAGACACTAGAATTATTTTATTAAATATAGACAACCGCTTAAAAAAAACCCTCCAGGAAATTGCCCTCGTTAGAAATTGTCGATCATCGATAGACCGAGTTTTCCGGCCCGACATTTATTACTGACTAAATGAAAATATAACATCAAGAATTATTTGACGCCAGTACATGACTAACAATAATTAAGCTTTCAATCGACCATAGCCGCAGTTCTAGTTGAATAATAAACGCGAAGATGTCATCATGAGTACTGCTTATTGCGACAAATATTACCGCGCGCCTCAGTGGTCGAATTGGCGAGACGCCCGCCTAGAGTGTAGGGAGGGTCCAGGTTCGAACCCTGGCCGAGGTAATATTTTTCGCAATAAATTGTCCGTGTTAAAAACATGTTGCCAGTTATGGTCGACTGAGAGCTTAATTATTGTTATGAAAATATACATTTTCTAGCGTAAACAACGCCGAGTAATTGCGACGTTTCTCGCTTTTATATCTCGCAATAGGGACTTGTCGAGTATACACGGCGTATAAATTAAAATGTGAGAAGGTACGCTGCTTTCGTAGGGAATGCGAGACCGCAACTCCGGTAACAAAGGCCCGACGGTGCACCTTCGCGAATAGACTCGCGGAATTCTACTACGCCGGATTCTGGACCTCCTACCGCGATAGACGTCGATAATTACACCCTGATCGATGAGGTCGCCCTGGGCCATCGACTCGTGGCTCCGTAGAACGCGTTACATCCAACCGTTCTTCGAGATAATAAACGACGGCCTGTGCGGCCAATCAGCGTAAGTCACAGAGGATTTCTGGATTTCTTTTTTCCAATAACGAAATTTATGCTCGCCCGAACGCGCACAACCCCCCCGAGAGGGTTGTAAACTGCGACTCGCGAGTGAACACTTGTCGCATGAAAAGGGCATTAATTTAACTGTTCGTCGTCTTAGATCTTTCAATTCGCCGTTGGCGAACGATGCAACATAAAATTCGATCATTCTTATAGCGAAAGTTGTTGAAAAAGTATAAAGAAACTCGCAACAATTCATCGTGTCAGATCTTTGAGTTCGCCGTTGGCGAACGATGTAGCATAAAATCCTATCATTCTTATATCAAAAGTTATTGAACAAGCATAAAGGAACTCGCAACAATTCATATATATTCATACTGTTAGTTTAAAAGATTTCGATGCTTTACAAAGCTGTTCAGTAGTTTGAAGCTCCGGGAAATCGCATAAAACCGTTTTTCCTTTGTGTGCTTTGCCGTGAGAAAAATAATCCATCGCGATGCATAAAATTGCATGTATAAAGACGTGCAACAACTTCGTGTCTTGGGGTAACAAATGCAGAGAGCGACTTTAATAACATGAAATATGAAAGAGTTTGGGGAATCAACCTTGACCGTTTCGCTGAATCTCTCGCGAATATCCGCGTTTATTTTAAATGTATCATTGATTGAAATATTGGCTTGTGTTTCTTCGAATCCAAACTCGATACGTTGTATTATTAAAGCGGAGCGAAACGGAATACTGCGTCTTTTCTATTATTCATGACGAATATCAAGCGGCGTTCTATCTCCGTTGGTTTGTTTATACAGCTTCGACCGTTCCACGGCGCGCGTTTACGGCGTCTAGCTTCAAGTTCACTTTACATTTTTATCCGTTCGATGTAATTCGCCACTTTGAATTGCAGGCTGTGAGAAACCGTTATTGATCGAATCTTATCGTGTTATCATTTAGTATCCTACGCGCGTAACCCAAATTGTTAATCCTAAATTGTTGATAGCGAATTGGTCGCAGCGTACGTGCCCGCCGCTTATCAATAGTAATTGTAACAGATGACCGGCTTGCACGCAAATCAAGCGTGCCATAAAACGCAATTGCGCGTGCATGCCCGTCGAGATCTCATCTGCGCAACGACGCAACGCGTGTAAATTCGCCCCGTGGGCAAATTTTAAATTGAACCGAGCTCTTCGTTATCAAGAAAATAAAAAAAATGAAGCTCGTTAATTTACGAGACGCGCGGGTCTCGTTGCTTACTGGAAGGAATTAGACCAAGGTTTATCATATAATTTTATCCTTTCCATGTCTGAATTGTTTGCTCCATATCGTTATTTAACTGTTGCGTTTTAATTATTTTATTTATAAGAGAGAAATATATTTCTTCGTGCTACGCACTAATAACAGATGTGCGAGAACTGATATGGCAAATAAGTCTTTTTTCTACATTGTCCTGCCGGTTATCGCTTACCGCTCCCGCCACTCGCAGCTTTGTCTAACGTAGTAATTTGCAAAGTTGCACTAAAAGTACATGAATATGCAAAAGTCTGGCGAAGAACGTTGTTAACACGTTACGTCCGTCAGCGACATTTTTACGCGGACGAGAAGGATTTCCGTGTGCAATAGAAAAGTTTGAACCACGAGATATGAAAGTCGCGGCCATCAAAAAAGGACGATGCGCGCTCGAGTCTGCGAAGAAAATTATACGCGCGGCTTTTGTGCTCATATCCCTCGCTTCTTCCAATGACTACTGCTTCCGAATGTCGTTTCTCCGCATGCTGTTTCCGGAGTTATGTCGGGAGAGCAGATAAAAAGGGACATTTCGGTGTAATGTACTCGATAACGTAAAAAAGGAAAGGCAGTAACACTGCAGGAAAAAAACAATAACTATAATAAAAATAATAAAATCCTGCAAATACGAGAATAAGTTTGAGTTAAGTTATCTCTACAATATTAACGTTATTTGCTTAATTTAGCAGTAAAGAATTATAGCAGTAGAGAATTATGTGGCCAGTGTGGCGCAGAGAAATATGCGCCGCTTAGTAAACCAATGAACGAAAAGATCCGAGTTCGAGTCCACGAACACCGCCGGTTTTTTTCGGAGTCCCCGAAGGGAAATGGCAATCACCGAGAGTATCCTGCTACACATATCATCCCTTTTAGGGGGTATAGCCTCCAGATTGGAGGTTTCCTTCGGCAAAGTTTAAGCAGCCCACCAAAAACAGTGAAACCGAATGCTCAAAGTACCAGAACGAACTGGATAAAACAGGCTTTAAGCCTCTATACGAGGACGAAGAAGAATTATAGCAGAAATGGGAGAAACTAGCGTAATATTAATTATGATGTAACATGTTGACGAAAGATAACTTTATTTCGAGCAGGAAGCATTTATGATATTAGCCCGGCACCAGCCCGATATATCAAATGTAGGTAAAATAAATGAAGACAAATGTGGTGGAGGCAGAATGAGATGTTTTCATGGTTTTACAGGGCTGATTTAGCACGTCTCTCTCGTCCGTTCTATATTTATAATTATGTCAGAGAACGCGTTCGCGCTGCATCCCGAAATACCGGTCCTTCGGTGTCTTAAGTTCCATCATATTTTTCCCCGACGACACGGTCGCGATGTCGCAACCCCTAAGGGCTCTGAAATATGTTCATTGAGTAACAAACGACATTAATTACGCGTCCCGTTTTATTTGAACAAAAGTCACAGCGGATACAGTGAGAATCTCACCGATGTCATCGCGCTTGAGACGTTACGTTTCTTCCACTCGTGAGAAAGCGGACCTGCCGAACGTTCGTTGATCCTCTCGATCGTAAACGTCGTCTGTTTCCTCTCCAGGTCGAAACGTCTCTTCGTAAATAACCGCACGAAATCTCGCGGTTACTCGCGCGCAACGCAAAACCGTTCCGCTCGCGAGGGGAAGTCGCGCGTTTATTTTCACGGCGTTCCGTGCTGCGCAGTACGACGCGAATTTTACGGTACGGATATTTGGTTCGACGAACCCGACGAGCTATCGTCAACCCTACATAACTCATCTTTTATAAAAGCTTTACACTCCCTTCGGGTGAATAATTAAAAAGAGAAACGGTAGAGAATTAAAGATTTTTAAATATGAGCTTTTGTAGAAATTGAATAATACTCGATGTGAATGTATAATAAATACACAATATTGCTGTGTTGAAGATAAGAGTTAAAAGAAAAGATTCATAAGAAGGAAAGTTAAATTATACGCGCACTTTCGAAGTCATTTTTAATCAACTAAAACATTTTAATGTAATAATAATTAAAAATATATATTAAAGTCTATTTTCCCAGACATATAGAAGATTGCAAAATCGTGTCCAAAGAGAAAAAAATTCGTGCAACAGTAACGTTCGGCTTCTTAATTTAATGCATTTCAATGGTATCGCAATAAAAGAAATAAATCACGTGAATCGGTACGTGTTACTTTAATCGCGCCGAACCGGATTAAGAGATTTATTTTACGCGATCGCGCATACTTTCTCCTCCATTCACGCGCCGGATCTCATTCGCGAAATGCGCGAGGCCGGGCCGCGAAAGTCTCGGGGTGTAGAAAAAATTGATGACTTCGAGGTGAATGGCGTAATGACTGTACATTTATGAAGCGCCTTTACATTTACGACGGAGGGATGTAACAAACGAGTCTTTTTCGAAACATTATTATGCATGCCTATTGAACTTCATTTCTTCTTATTCCATGAGCAATACATGAGCACACACACATGTGCGCACAGAAAAAGTATAATGCAAATTCAATAACCGTTTGCAAATAACTGTTAGGCTTTAAATTGGAAACAAATAAATTGTTGTAAAACTTTTGCAAATAATGAGATGATTGTTAACCGACTAATCGGTTTGACCGAACGATTCCGCGTCAATCTATTTTTGTTAGAATAAGTTTTTTTATGTGATCTGTTTTCACTCGTTTATTAAAACTCCTCGAGAATAAATATTTTATTTCCAGAATTTCTAGTTTGCTAAAAAAGATTGTAAATAAAATGTAATAGCCCGAGGAACGAAACGGCATTAAATCCATATGAAATCTTGTTTTTACTCGCTGTTGTTTTTTTACTATAAATTAATCCCCCGCATCGAATAGCTTTATTGGTTTCGCAATTCGCATCGTGAGATCCCACGTGATTCACGCTATCGACCGTTAACAGAGGGATGTACTTACGGTGCTAAATCTCTCTATTCGCGTTAGGAACAATGACTCATGACGACCGCATTTACCTTACGCGGCAAAAGGTACGGTGTCGTAGGCACGTATGGCTCGGCAATTTATTAATTGTCCACGGCCAACTCGTGATTCTTTCTACTCTCCCTTTCTCCCTCTCCCTTTCTCTTGCTCGCTCATTTTCTTAAGCGTTCCCTCCGCGAGCGAGGTTCTTTTGCGGCGCCCGATTCGGACGATGCATTGCGACATCGCACTGCCGACGGTCGTCTGGAAACTCTGCCAGAGAGGCACGGGTCTATCTCTTCGTCGCGATTCCCTTGCCCGACGTCCGCGGAAACCTAGTCCAATATCTACTTTCGCAACGCTGTTTATCCGCCACGAGGAAACCGTTTTCGGTCGTTGACAGCGCGAAACCAGTAGGTATCGTGTGTCGCGACACGCGAAAAGAGTGATTTCTCTTGGAAATGTTAAGAGAAAGAGAGTGGTAAAAGCGAGTACTTAATGATATCTTGCAGGGAGAATAAAATGAAGCTTCGTAAGCGCGGCATCATTTCAGATGTAATTTATAGCAAAACGAAAATATCTCAACGCTCTCACTATCCACATTTTCGTTATTTTTAGCGTCGGGTTGATTCATAAATAAAGCTTCGTTTTACATAACACATCTTTACATTTAAAACAAGTACTCATTCGTAAATGATACATTCTTAACTATTCACAACAGATAAAATAATTACACGTGAACAATACTGGCTTCTCAAGCGGAACTTAACTATGAAAATCAACCCGAATCTTATTTAAAAAATTTTAACTCTATGAAAAGAACTTTGTAAGTAAATTTTATGAGAGTTACTTACGCATCGATGTGATCAGATCCACTCTTCACGGGCCCGTTTGCGAATTCCGGCGGCGGATCCGGAGTGTTGGGACTGAGGGGGCTGATGGGTCTTCTCGAATTCTCGCCAAGGATGTCCTCGAAGTCCACGACAGGCGCGATACCCCGCGCGGTCGCCTTTCTCACTAGCGAAGGCGACGACAATTTCTGATGCTTTATCATGTCTGTAGTAGCGCCGTACGAGAATGGCTGGCTGGTCTGCCTGGCGTGATACGGGATGTCCTCGTCGATGAAGTCGATGTTGCCAGGCGGCGAGAAGGAGTCCGCGTGCTTCCTGTAGGAGTCGTTGGAGGATTCGGATATCTTCCGATCCGGAGACATGCGATACTCGAAGTCACGATGCTCGATGCTCTTCGACGAGTCCCTGTACTCGTTCTTCAGGGTGCTGTAGCTGCTGCTTGAATTGTAGGGCGGACTCGATTCTTTGCCAGCTCTGTAACTTCTGTAGGAGTCCTTCAAAGTGGAATAAGTGGACGTTGGATGGCTGCTGCCGTGACTGCTGTAGCTGCGTTCTTGGATGTACATCTTCTCACCTCGATCGCGATTGTAGTCATCTGTCGGAGGATCTGGCATAGACTGTAGAGGAATTTTATGTAGTATAAACAGCGGACGCTTTTTATTGGTTCTCTTAATTTCTCGGCATAACGTCAAATGCAATTACCCGAGTTGTGCGTAATTGCCAAACTCTATTTACCTCGACAGTAAGCATCATATCATGAAGAAGTTTATCGAGGTCTCCGTGAGCCTGATTTTCCGGCTCGAGTTCGGGTGGGCTGGGTCTCTGTGGTGGTGCACTACTTATGCCACTGTCCATAGAAACCGTCAGTGGCGAGCCGCGGGCGCCTCCTGCAGCGCTCTGATGCACCACGGCGTACAAGGATCCATCTATAGGACCACAGGTATAACCCAGGCCACGAGGTGAAGTCTGAACCGAAGAGCTCGAGGGAGGCGGTGGTGACAGCGGTGTCTCACGGCCTTCTAGAGGAAAACATGCGTTCAGATATAGTGAAACAATCAGTAATAGCAATTGACAAGAAAGTATTTTAATATGCGTTTCAAATTGTGATCCGAGTACACGCTATTTTAATTCCAATCCTGTCGTTCAAATTTATATTATTCCACTTACACCATTAAGTGGAGCAGAATTGTAATAATTCATTTCGACTGTAGTCTCTTAAATTAATCGACTCAGTTTTAAATACATAATTACTTAAGCAAAACGTTGTTAAAACGTTGTAGATTTGAATGGCAATGAGAAACATTCGCGTAAAGCTAACAGCTGAGGCCGCGAATAAATTCTTCTTGTGTTGGGATATCTGCGGGCGCCCGCGTGAACTATAATTCCGCGAGCGGGAAATCGAGGAGCTTGTTAGAGGAACAACCGCCAGCCATAAATTGTTGACTGACGCTGCTCTTGAGTACGAATTGCAACGAGGGAGTTAAGAATCATCCATTAAATACATTCCTCTCTCTCTCTACCAACGCATCACGCCATTTAGAGCTAATTGCTCGATCAATTTCGAAGATATTACGAGTATTCACAGTTGGAAAATTTGTGTGGACCGTTTGGGACATGTGATGTCTGTTAAATTTAACACAAATTTTCCAACTGCGTTTATAATCGAAGTGAAATAAATTTATATGCTTGATTCTTTACAGAATAAGGAAACGACATAGTAATTAGGGGATACGAATTCTTCATTAGCTTTCTCTGAAAGTATTGGAAATTCAATTGTAATATAAAATTGATATAACAGGAAATCTATTAAATCCGTCGATATGATCCTAGTATTAATTTAAATTCTTTTGCAATACACCGTTGATAAATTTAACAAAGACACCGCGCTTTAATCGAATTAGCGCGAGTATTTCTGCAATGGGTCTTTTACAAAATCGATGTCGCAATCTAAGCGACAATAGCCGACGCAACGTTCGTTAGAAGTACAATATAATTCGTGGAAATCCATTGCACCGCTGTTGCAAGTTCACAACAAGGGTTTCTGGAAGTATACGCCTAGCCACGATTACTCGATCCCCGTCGGCATCGCGGCCGCTTTCTTGGGGCGCAACCTCAGCGGAGCCTTTTTTCCCGGTGACCCCGTGACACAGGGCTAACCTACCGCAAGGATTACGTCATCTAAAGCGCGCGAATTACTCAACCATGACATAATACGGATCACTGGTAAATTGCCGCAATACTCGCGCGAAAGAGAAAGGATGGGGTGACATTTCATGTCATGGTAATCGCCGAACGTCATGACAGTCGCTTATACACAACTTTCCAGTTGTATTTTGAAAATTTTCACGATTTCATAGCGTTGAGGGGTAGAGATAAATTGGATACCTTGATGATAGCATTTACTTCAATTAAACAAATTAAAAGAACTGTTTATCATAAGATAATAGAATTGATTTGATATTAACGGAAACGTAAAAGTAAATAACAGCCAAACTCTAAAAATATATTCGTCAGACTCTAAATATTCCAGTTAAAAGCTCTCCTACATGTTGAAAATCTCATCGACTAGCTATTAATAGCGTGAAAGCTTCTGGGAATAGAATTTACACTGGCCAAAAAAAAAAGATGTAAGAATGGAAGCAGGAGAATGATGGTAAAAAGTTTATTTAGCTCTCGAACTTGGGTAACGATGTTAAGAGTAAAAAGGCGCGAACCCAGCTGTAGATACAAGTAACAAAATCGAGAACACACTGGAGAGCCAGGGTCGAACTTTCCGCGAACGATAAAACTTTATCTGAATCTACTCTCGCGGAGAACGGGAGTGCGGTGGGAAAATGAAAGTTTAGATACGCGACATTATGAACTTTTCCAAGTGTTAAACATCCAATTATAACGAGAGGTCGATAATTCATATTTGTTCTTGTCAGGGAGTGCGACGCTAACGAGACGGCGAGCTGAAAAAACGTTCCCTATCTCTCGCACGATAATTTTTCCTGCGTCTTATATCGCGCGCAAGACGCGGTAAAAACGGAAATCGCTTTCAAGAAGAACAAGCGGAGATTCGCTCCGGACGAGTGAGGGATTAACAAGGCAACAAGAACGGGCGCGTATTGCCGACAAGAACCGTGTACTCCCAAGAGATCCTGTGTACTCTCGATGCGGATCGGCCAAGATCCCAGGCTGATATTTCCTACGGCGTCGCTCGACGCGCACCTTCGCGTTTGCACAGCCCAAGATGATCTTCGCCGTGCCTTACGTCCCGCACCGACAATCGCTACGTCACGTCGACGAGCGTAACGCGACGCGAGAAAGAATTGGCGAGAAACGCGCGGCGAAGCAGGACCACGCGGGGGCGAGGGATGGCACGAGGTGGACCGCTTAATGGGTCTCTCCATCGAGATGCGTGTCCGGTAGCGCCCGCGTGCGTGCACGCACAATTTCGCGGCGGTTTATTTTTCGCCCTGCGTCTGGGTCTCCACCTGTTTTTTTTTTCTTCCCCCCTCTCTCTTATCCCCCTCTCACGAATCGTCCGCTTTGATCCGACATTCCATGCGCCGCGGGACGTGAGTGTGGCCAATGCACTTGGCGCCTTAGGCCCCTTGTCACGCTCTACGTCTTTCTTCGATGACAGCGTTCTTACGCTAACGCAATCGCCCCCCCCCCCGATTACGGCCGCTAGAATTATCGGCTCTAATTGCAATTTCTCGGGTGCAATTATTTATCTGTGCGGGTACGACACGCGTACGCGAGTTCGGGCCGGGTCTTAACATAATTCGCGCCGTCGGAATGTTCGCTCACCTCGCAGGCTGAAATGACCGCCCTGGCATTTGCAAAGCACGCCGCGTCACGTTATTTGTACACTGTATCCCACATTTTATAAGACACGACTGATATCTCCGCGTGCATTTGCATTTGTATGGTTTTTTTTCTCCACTCGAGCACCAGCGAGAAGATAAATGCGCCAACGTCGCGGAGTGCGTTATCAAATTATCGTTCGTGTAAACTTGAGGTAGTTGGAGATTTAATTAACTAAAGCGGAATTAATAACTCAAAGAGTTCGCTGTATTTCGCGGTGTAACTCTTCGCCGCTTCCTTCATAAAACTGTGCACTTCGACCGCTGTCGTAAAGAGTGGGCAAAAGTTCTGCCGCGTATTTGCGATGATCCGAAAAAAATGTGAACGGTCGTAATGAATTACAAAATACTGCTAAACCGTCTTTACGGACGAGTTTACTACGATAATGACGCGATCGAGATCGGCGATCGGGCTAATTTAGGAACATCACGAGCGAGATTCCACGAAGGACAGTGGGTATAATTTCTTAGAGCCGCGCGGGAAGCCTCATCTGAATTCAATCCACGTCGTCGCTATCTCGTTGACACATCGCGCCCGGTATAAATCATTTTTACTCGAGCGGCTCTCGCTTATTATACTTGAATCGGCCCGCGCGTTCTGTCAATGGCGATTAATCTACCACCTTGGGCAGTTGAAATGCATTTAAGAGGATGCTAAAATTTTCAATTTTTTAATCGTGAGCAATTTGAATTTGGCTTTATAAAATTACGAAATTCTTCCACGCGATTACAGTACGCATAAAAACAAAGCGG
>NW_011967241.1:1211712-1239508 GCF_000949405.1 Vollenhovia emeryi | reverse complement strand
GAGTGTTTCAAGTATAAGAACGTTCTGCTATGCGGTCCGCAACTTATCCTGGTATTATTTTAGGCGTAAAAACTAATAAAAAGATTCAGCAGCGCAAAAACTATATTCGAATGTGTCGGTAAAACAGACGACTTTAGCATCCTCTTAACTGCCTGTAACACACGCGAACAAGGCGACATTTGAAAAATACTGGAGCCCCTAAAATGAATTTGTCGAGGGGGCCGTACATGTTTTATTCGTCTTACAACAATTGGCACGATAAAATGTCTAGAACAATCATAGTACGTGGGACATTAGTTCAAAAGTGAAGAGAGATCTTCATCAAACATCATCACATGTGTACACGCAAGGAACGAGGATTTTGCCTGGCGATTGAAAATTATCGCCGTCGCAAGGCAGCCTCTTTCAGAGCGCGATGATGAAACTCGAATATGACGGTACACGACCGTCGGGCGATATAGTATACGTGGCTTTAATGGCGCTGATGAAGACGCGATGAAAGCGTGAAATGTACCGGCACACAATCGATAACTCGTTCTGTTTTTATATTAATCGCGCCGCGCTAAAGAGAGAATGCCGCGACATTTTGTAATTATTGTGAAAAAGGAAACACTCGCGCGGCATCTGCGACGCTCGCAATTCTTCTTAAAGTGGCCTTAAATTCGAGATTGCGTTACACGTCAACGCGTTGTAATACCACCTACTTGGAGACCACCTTCGGACTTGTAGTCGAGGAACACGTTCGTGGAACGGACGCGGGCCCGCGAGGCACGGCACGACGACTTTTGGCTGATTTAATGAAGCAAGTTCTCATCGACGCCGCGCGAAAGTAATGGCCCGAAGGGAGGAAAGACGCGGCGGCGTTGCGTCACCGAATTGCGTGCTCCGAAAACATTTGCCGTTCATGCGCGGGCTCGGGATTGACGCATCGTTTGGATAAGGGGCGAGACGGGTAGCCATTAACGGCTACGTTCCTATTAAATTATCGGTGGCGTCTCGTAATCCGGACCATGCAATGGTCGACATAAGTATGATTAAATTGCCGTCGAAGCGACGCGCGAGCGTGCTGAAAATAGTAACACGACAGGAATGCTAATAGCCGCTGTGTTCTGCGCGCGTAACGTGCAGGACGGGCGTAACGGCGCGATTACGCGCCGTAACGTAAAGGGGTGCGATCAACTATTCTTAAGGATGCATTAATTAACTCGCAGGCTCTCTCTCCCCGCGGGGAGACGAGCCGGCTCGAAGCCGCGCGCGGCCCCGAGCTCGCTATCTCGAAAACGCGAGCGGGTTTTCTCGTTTATCACGCCCGAGAGCGATGCGGATATAAATTTCTGCGAGCGCTGCAGCGGTCCGGAAAGCATGCGCTCGGGCCGCAGCTGCAACCGCCGTACGTCGCGGCCGCTGATCACGCGGCGGATAGCGGGCGTCGCCGTCGGCCGCGCGCTCCAACGCGAATCGCTCGGGGATTTATCGCGCCAAATGATACCGTCGACTAGCTTTCCGTTCGACCCTTATTGCAATTTCGCCCGACATGCGTCGTGCCTTTTTGCGCCGCCGCGCCGCCGTCAAGGACCGGAATCGGTCCGCGAGCGGGATTTATCGCCGTCATTCATCATCCACGTGCGATCACATAGCGGCTCGATCGAAGCGTGTCTCGGAGCCCTGTCTCCCCCGTGTCCACACACGATATACCCGTGGAGCGCGTGCGTAATGTACAGATTGAAGCACCATCGCTCAAAGGGGAGTTTATTGAATATTACGATGTAAAAATTCTCATGCATTCGCCGTATCGCGGCAATAGAAGTCATAAAATAGATGGATATGATAATTCAGCGTTTACGACAAATCGAACGGTACATCCTTCCACTAATATGCTCTTCTACATGCAAATATCCGGACGATAGGAAGACAGCTAATAGCACCGGCATTTTAGAAGGGAAGTCTGAGAGTAGTGCGGGAGGGAAATCTGAAAATCGAAACCCGCGGTAGCGGTTTATTCAAAGCAACATAAAATATCACCGTCGTTTAACGTCGCCCCGATTTACAAGTTTAACGAGTTTTGCCCGGAACAAACAATCTTCTGAGGGAGCGACATAAATTTACCGGTGCCCTAATATAAACGTCAAAGCGGCCGATTGCGAGCTGCGCGAGTGCGAGGCGTGGGACGCGATAGCGACTAATTAATACCATTGCCTATAATAGTCACGCGATTGTGGATCTACGTGGAGCGACGATATCGGCGCGATATCGACGTCGCAATGCGCGTCGTAAAATCGTCCGAGTGTACACACTGATAAACCTTATCTCTACGACAAGGGGACGGTCTTCGCGGAAAGTGGAAATAATATCGATTATCTCTGGCAATCGAGTCGCGAGTACCAGTGACGTCACTGCGCGAATTCAGACTTTCAATACAATTATTAGCAGTGACAGAGAGGGTAAGCGACCTTACGCGATCCATTTTTACACGAAATTCGTATCGGCGTTTAATCCCGTCGATTCTTCATCGTTCAGCTTCAATTGGTAGAGGCAATTGGTAAAAGTTTCACTTTAAAAACGGCCATTTCATACGCAACAACCTAATAGATTATCGGAGGTGACCCAGCGGCGACGATTGTGCGTCTACACTTCGCGCCGAACCAGTTACTTAGCCGATGCATTCTAGCGGAGCGCAACGATGACACGTGGCTCGCGTGACCATCGGCAGTCGTCGAGGCAACGACGACGACGACGGCAACCGCCAGCTATTTCAATTTCTCTGCACTTAACGCCGCGAACGGATCGCGCACGTGCGAGCACGGAGCGCGTTCGCGTACCGATACCAGGCTGGATATGGTAATTAGATTCTCGCGCGAGAACGTCATCGCTCTAGCCGGCTCGCGCGCTCGCTTTCTCTCTTTCTCTCTCTCTCTCTCTCTCTCTCTCTCTTACCCTCTCCCCGTGTTACCGGCAGCGAATTTATAGTTAATCGCGACCGTTAACTTATTTTATAAGCCACGCTGCTGTGATTTAACCGCGGGATTCAGGGGTGGGACAAGCGCGACACGGGCGCGAGCGCGGATATGGTAGCGGGTACGGGAAATTTAAGGATGCGATCCAGCGCGCTTGTCAGGTTTACGACGCCCGGTGGGTTTCCTCTGCATATTCAAGTGCGAATGTAAATTGAAACTTTCTTGGCGGCTTACGCCCTTGAGCTTGTAATGAAAATGTGAGCAATTCCAAGAGGAAGTCCGCGGGACACGGCGTTATTAGCACGGTGCTAAGTCTTAATAGCGACAGATCGACAGCGGTCTTAATAATGCAGTCGTTCAATGAAAAAAAAATCTGGATTCAACCAGTCGTCTGTTAGAAAATGGACGAATCAGAATTCCCTTTAGGATTTACCAGATTTGTAGTAAAGTCTACCAAACTTCATGGTAAATCCTAAAGGAATTCTGGCAAATCCTAAAGGGAATTCTGACTCGTCCATTTTCTAACAGACGTCTGGTTGAATCTAACAGATTTTTTTTTCAGTGTTGAATTAAGTTACCACTTATAGAAAAAGAAACGGAAGTTCCCCCTTTACAAACATTTGCGGACGAGCACTTTGCTAAAATCCCGTTGACGCGCGTTCGAAGTCTCCGATTGCAACTTCGTAGCAGACGAAACGACTATTATAATTAATCGAGCGACTGATCTGCATAACAAAGCAGCCGCCCACGTAAATTTTTCAATGCACACAATAGCGCTGGTGCGTCCGTACATTAAAAAAAGAATCTTTTCATTTCGCATAACCGTTCTCTCTCGTCCTTCACCAGCCCTCCGTCCCGACGAAGGACAGATCGCTCGTGTGCAAGGTACTAAAATTTAGCATACTCTCTTTGGATGCTATTCATTGACATAGTAGGCCGTCATTATCTTCAGACGGACGACGAAGGGCGAGACGGGGGGGAGAGGGGGGGGGGGGAAGGTGAGCGAGTACTGGATGCGAAGGAAAAGGGGGAAAGAGAGAGAAAAAGACGTAGGGATGAATTACCCGTTTGACAGCCTTATAGAGATGCACAGGCCGATGGGAAGCGGGCACTGAGATCCGGTCAGGGGTACACGTTCCGCAACCGATGACAAAAATGCGAGAGACGGAGGCGTGGTAGCCGTAGGGAGTCCCACGAAGGGAAGATACGGGGGACTCGCGCGAGTTTCTATTAGCTACGATTAAGATTACGATTAAGGGACTTGACTCGCAACGCGCTTACGTCGCACAAAATTCATCCGTGAGCGTGAAAATCGATCAAACGCCGATTTCAATGACCGTATTTCACAACGTCGTTCATTAAAATTATTAATAATATTCGTTACGAGATTCTCAAAAGATCCAAACAACCCCTTTGCGCCTATCGTATCTCATCTTCGGCTCGTTCAGTTTCACAGTTTAAAGCCAACGTCACACGACACTATTCTTCCTACTGGATTGCTCACGCGAACCAATAAGGATACATAGTTTTTAGATCAGATGACATAAGACTGATTCTTGATTGGTACAAGCAATCAAAGAAAAATAGTATCGTGTGGCTGAAATTTTAACTACTAATCCATTCGTTGCGACTTTTTTTTTTATCATCGTACCAAGGACCGTGCGCGTCAAACTGCACTAATGTCGGCCGAACGGAAGTTGCACTGAACGCGAAACAATTCCTAATTCAACGGGGAAACACGCACCAGCCAGTCCGCGCGGCGGAGCTATCGACACTTCTTCGGCGACTTATTCGAGAGGGAAGGACTCGGCGAGAAAACAACGCGTGCTCCGTTCACCGGGAGCACAGAAACGGCACTGTGCGTTGCAAATGCCACGCGATAGTGATCACGACCACCACCACCGCCACCACCACCGACATCGCCGTCATTCGCGTTAACCACCACCACTGTCCTCGTCATCATCATCAGGCGGCCAAGCCCGGCATCCTACGCAAGAAGTCGGCGATACGGAGTTTCGGAGCTGCCTCTCCGCGTCGCGGCAGCTCCATATAAACGCATATGCACGCACGGCGATCACGTGCGTGCAGATATGCACGCCGCGATTTCGCGCAGACCCCGCAAATCGCGCGGCTTCTCCCTCGAGAGACACACACGCATACGCGAGCGCGCGCGCGCGCGAGCCTGCTCCTTTGAAATTCAGGCACGAGAAACGCGCGTGTATTTAGGACGTATGCTGGACGTGCAAGATCGTACAGCCGATTCGAGTGCGTACTTTCTGAAGCACCTTCGTGTAAGTGGGCCACAAGTACTTTCTCGTACTTGCCTGGGAATGACAGCTCTTTAAAGACCACGTCATATTTTTACAATTAATAATAATAAATCAAGAGCGCTGAATGCGAAATCGGATTGCGCGCGCATATAAATAATGCGCGCGCGCGCGCGCGCGGCTACGCAACGCGAAGGTCTCGTTTATTTCGCACGCATATACCCACTCGGACAGGAAACAATTGTCAAGAACGCGAGCGCGTTTGATTCATGCGTTTCCACTCGTATGCGCGCCGCCGCGCCGCTCCGTTACGCATTGGTAGCGTACTATGGCGCACGTGTTTCCTCGTATTACGTGGAGTTCGCACATGTGCGCGTCTCGCGCCGCGGTATGGGTGTCGTTGCGTCTCTCGCGGAGAAACCCCTCTACTCGTTCCAACGGCCTCCAGTCGCCGGTCCTTCTACGGCAACTCTCGGCCCACCGCCGCTCGGCTACGTCGTCTTCGTCGTCTTTCTCGGCGTGGTCGATCGCACACGTCGATCCCGTGCGCGCGCGCACCGCCGTTATTTGGCACGCACGAGAAAACGGTTCCCGCACTCAAGATCGGGACCAAATTGACGAGCGCCCGCGATTTGGTACCGCGCGCCGCCGCGATACCGAAATTAAAGGCCGCGCTCGGGAAAGGCGTGCCGCGGCGCGAACCGCTGCCGCTCCAATCGCTCGCTAGGGAGATCATTAAGACGCACGCACGTCAAGTGTATTTGGCGAGCTGTCCGTCTCGACGAGATTCCAGAACACGTTCCTCGGTGTTTAGTCTAAAGGCTGGATTCATACCTAGGCAGAAAAGCAGAAAGCAGAAGCCAATCAGCACTCGCGCTGGTAGTCTACAGTTTCTACTTCCTGCCAACAGAGTGTGCTGTTGGCTACCAGCGCGAGTGCTGATTGGCTTCTGCTTTTCTGCCAAGGTGCGAATCCAGCCTCAGGCAGAAAAGCAAAAGCCAATCAGAACTCGCGCTGGTAGTGAACAGCACACTCTGCTGGCAGAAAGTAGAAACTTTCAACTACCAGCGAAAGTTCTGATTGGTTCTGATTGGATTTCTACTGTTCTGCCTTCTGCTTTTCCGCCAAGGTGCGAATCCAGCCTTAGAACGATGGCATATCGGCCGAAACGCAATCGAGCTCGTTTCCTCCCTTTTCTCATCGCGTTTCTCTCCTCTTCCCCGTCGTGCGTTCTCACGGCTTTAATTGGACGCCTCGCCGCTACGGTGCCGATTGGTCTCGCGAATGAATGGCCGGTAATTAATAATTCATCGCGTCCGCGCGGCGTTGCGCGCCGAAACGCACGCACGTGTGCGCAGGCAACAACGACTTACGCAAGTTACCACCCTCTCGCTACCGCGCGGCACGCGAGTCTGCAATGCGCTTCTTCTCCCGAGCGTACGGGCATGCGGTACCGCGACGTCGCGCATTCACGTCGCATATGTACCAGGTGCTCGTGACGAATGCTAATGCACTGACGTCTAGCGCGGGACAACGGCGCGACAATGAGGTAAAATTATGACGGAGGGTGCAATTATCGTTAAGGGGTAATTACGATGGCGCGGATTGCGCATTAAATCCAAGTGATTGATCGCTTATATATTACGATCGCCGCACGCGGTCCCCGGATATTCGCGCCAGAATCTGCCGAGGATGAACTTGCATACATCTCGCTTATGACGCGCTGCCTTTACCGTTGATGAAATAGCGGAGCGCGACTATAGAAGAGACTTTCGCGAAAAGTATTACGAGAGTTTGAACTTTCCTCAAATACTTTTAATAATTAAATTCGTTGAAATAACCGATTAGCCTCGTTGCCAGGAAACTCTATTTTATAGTACTTATAGCAAAATAGCACCAGCTTCAGCCACGTCACTAAATCGGGAGACACGAAACATAGTATAATAGAATTAGCATGTTCACTCTCTGTCGGCCCTATGGTCTCTTCGTTCCCGAAGTACCCATTCACGTGGTATTCTGCCACGGTTTCTGCAGAAGAGATCGACGTAAAACCGGACAAATAACAGAGTCAACATATTTAGTTACATACAACGTCCCCAGGGCCAATGTGTCGGCATGGGAGATTCGTGTCGGATACGGGAACGTGTTCGTCACGTAAGATTCGCGTGGCATGAGTTCCCAATTGCGCGCATGTGTTCCAGGTTGGCACGAAGCGCGCATCTCGGGCGCGCGATACGTGATTCTGCTGCTGATTGCTCGTCACGATGCAAATGTGCCCGCGCGGATATGCCCGCGTTCAACAAGAATAGGCTTGGCCTGGCTACCCGGTAGCCTAATAATGTTAGGCGCCGGGATCAAAACGCATAACGTGGCACGCAATCGACCCACGAGCCGCGTAAACGCGCGTGGGATGTGTTTAGGAATAATTGGCTCACCTGGCGGCGCGCAATTATTACGCGTCACTCGCTTATTTAGCCATTACAGGCCACACCATATACGGACACTGTTATGTTATCGCGGCGTCACCTGCGATACGCGGGGCTTCGACAACCGGTAATTAACCGCAGCCATTTAGATCGCTCGATATACATGTATAATAAACCAACCGTGTTTGCTTCTAAGACATCGGCGTGTCAAGCGTTTGCATTGGTAACAAGAAATTTATCGATTTTGAAATTGGTATGCGTAAGATCGAGATCGATACGGAGATTGCGAGACAACCGTAGAAGGTCGAAATAATCGAGGCTCGTTGACATTTCACCTCGCGTATTGACGCTCGATATTCTAAGCGTCTGAGACGGCATTTAACGCTCTCGCGCAGAATTACGTAATTTTCTCAAGAAACAAAAATTAGATTGGCGAGTCTGGGACATTCTGTGCCCTGCGTTAGCTTTTACTTACTTAGGCTCTATCCTGACAAACTTGCACAGGTGCGTAAGCACATAACTAAAGAAATCTATTGGTCTATTCCCTTATACGTGCATTTATGGCCCAATCAGATTCCTTGTGCGTTGTGTCGTGCTACTAGGGTTTGTATGGGTCATTTTTTTTGGCTAGATGGTTTTTGGAAGTGTATTTAAGACAACCTTAACCCTTTGAAGGCCTAAATGCTAGTTAACTAGAAATTAAATTGCCAAAAAGTAAAGAAGTTGAGGTGGTAACGTGGGCTACCACCATGCTTCAAAGGGTTAAATATAAGAATCGACTATGAACAAGTCTTAACGTGCACTCACAAGCAACCGAATTCGCTATTACTCTCGGGCAAGCGATTTACGATTAAGCATCTATGAGGGATCCCGGATGTAGGGCGGGCGAACCACTGGCAGATCGCAACCACCGGATTTACCGTCTCGCGCTCGTCCGAGCGTAACGCGGCTATTTCTACTGTCGAGTAACGAAGATAGAGCGAAAAGTTGGTCGGCCACCGTCGGCAAACGGCGGTGTATTCCTAGGCTGCCAATCTGGGACAAGGACGCGCGCGCGATTTGTGCGTAAGATGACATGACGCATTATGCGTCCGTCTCGGTAGCGCGCGAATATGAAGCGACGCCATTTACTTGTGCATCGTCTTTATCAGCGATCAAAAGACGCCAGGAACGATCAATTAAATCGATAGCACAACGCTGCCAGCGGGAAAGCATATAAATTTATAGCACGTGGCTCTGAACGTGTAACGTTATACTCAATTTAAATCACTCGACGATGCTAATCTTCTTGTAACATATCAATCGCTACCTTTCTATACAATTTAATTAGCTCTAGTCATTTCACTGTACAAGTACACTTTGTAAAATTAAGGATCAGACCTCGAGATCGTAAAAGTCCAAATTTTTTTCGCGGAAGATCATGACGTAAGCGCCGTACGTTTTCAACTTGGAATAACAATTGTTTCGTCTCGCGCAACACAAGCAACACCGGAAATTTCGGTATTGACATTTAGCCGAAGCAAAAAGCGATTTCTCCTCGTACAATGGGCATCGAAGTGGTAAAATAAAACTGCTGGAGGCGGCCCTGCACGGAGGAAGCTGCACAGGATTGGAGTAAACAATGGTGACGTAACAGCGGGAAGACGTACGACCGAACGACAAGACAATGGGCTCTTGTCTCTGTTTTCTGTCCTCGCTGCTCCACCTCCGTCTCTCTTCCTCTCGTTCTTATTAAGCGGTGATTTTCTCTTCTCGTTTTACCGCACAATTTCTTCGACAGCGGCCAGACAAAAGACCCGAGAGGTTGACCCGCGAACGGGATTTTTGAGGATCGACAAAACGCTCGTTTTACTTGTCGAGGGACGTACGAGCGCAAAAAAATGAAAGAAAGTTATCTAACACGGCTATCAGGCGCTAAAAGCTCCTCGCGTGTCAAGTGGTTAACGCGCGCGAAAACCAGACGTCTGTTTGCTACTGTCTGTTACTACTTAACATTTTTCTCCTGTATCGACAGCTCTTTTCTCCATCGATTTTTATTTTCTTCTTTAATTTTACCATAAATACTTTTCTCGCTTCAACGTTTTTGCAGTTCAAAGCTTTCATGCACAATAAAATATTATATAAAAAATTGTATAAACTAGCACTTTTTAACCTTCTCTCTCTCTCTCTTTTACACATACACAATAAGAGTTGTCATATCAATATTCAATAGCTAGATAGAAGAGCTGTATTGAAAAGAAAACGTAAAAAAGAGCAGTAATAGGATATTGGTGTTAATGTTATTTTTTACGGAGAAATTATATTCCGCACGAATGGAAATTGCGCGTGTACTGCCAGCTATGGGGTGTTTTCTCAGATCAAGCTCAATCCACGCTTTCCAGGAACCAACTTTCTCGTTGCGTGGTCCGAAGGCGGATTCCCAGAGCGAGAGTAGCCCGGTCAAGCCGGTTCGCCAATTTTGGATCAAAAGACTCTATCCTGAAGTGTCGCCTTAACGGTAGACCGTAAAATTAAGGTCAATCTCCAATCGTGGGTATCGCGAAACGTTAAACGGATACTTGTAGCGAGACGTTACGGTATCACAATGGAAAGCGGCAAAAAGAAATCTCGAGAGACGTATTTGTACATCGTATAACAAGTTACACGGTTAAGCTTTTAACAGTATAATATAATTTGGCTTTAAGTTTTAAATCACAGTAACACATTGAACAAGGGTTATTTCAAATACTCGTGAAGACACTCGAAGCCGCTTTTCCATATTTGCTCGAGTAATTTCAAGGAAATAAATAAATTTGAGCTCAACAGTTTAAAATCGCTGCGTTAGTAGAAGGAGAATAAAGTCGGCTTACTCGAAACGCTCGCTACTTTCGCCGGGACGGCTCACGACTCTGCAGTTGTCGCAATAACATAATTATGCGTAATCACCAGCGAACTCGCGCGTTTATCGATGCAAATGATAGGAACGCGAGACTTGCGCGAAGCAGAGAGCACCGAGTCGAACGCGGGAGAATCAAGGATCGAACTGAGATCTCTCTCCGGTGCGGAGTTACTTGTAGAAGCGCGCGAAAACTGTTAAGCTCTATCCCCATCCATGGCGTCTCGGCGCCAAGAATAAACCCGCCGACTCCCCACCACCATGAAAATCTCCTATATTGTGCCTCTTCCCATCCCTTTCTACGCGATGCAGCTTCCACGACTTTTGTTACATCCTGATCCACGATGGATTTGGTGCAGTGGGGGGACCTGCTTACTAATAAAGCGTCATTTATTCAATTTACCGCCGGCCTCTCTGTTTGGAGAGCCCTCGATTATCCTCTCTGTATCCATATTTATCTCAAATATGCAACTGTCAAGTTAAAAGACTGTCTTTCCGCCCCTGGCGCGAATATAAAAAAAAAAACTTTCCTATCGATTTCTCCTCCACTTTCAACGGATCCATCTGTAATTTTATTTTTCCGCTGTACCACACGGTCTCCTATAAACAGGCCGACCCAAAGGATCGAACGTGCAGACTAGATCCGTACGAAATTACCCGGAAACATGGAAGATTCATTGCACTTCCGCCTCGCCTCGCGCGTCACCCGATCAAAGGAGCTCGAGCAACTTTTTCGCGCCGGTCCATATAACTCGGCGAGTCGTTAAAGCAGATCGTTCGTGCGAGCGTAGCGCCGTAGGAAACTCGTTCTCTCTGTCGCGTGGGTGCAGCGTGTGGGCATCGCGACGCTTCCGACAGGCGGGGGCCTGAACGAGCTCGCCTCGCGATCGGGGTTCGTTACACTCGTCGATTCGGGAGGAGACTCTCGTTGTTCTCGCGACTCGCGAAAATGCACGGCCGCCCGTTAAACTCCCCGCTTTCACCCGGCAGCGAGGAAAATCGCAAGCGCGCGGGCTCGCATTAAGCCATTAGGCAAAGTGGCGGCGCAAATCGAAGGCGCTCGAATGCGAATTGACGCGCCCGCCGGCGACAAATCGCTCCGATACTTGACGGCGCGAGCGGGACCGGGGCGATTTAAGTGTGATTTAGAACGTCTGAGCTCAACGCGGGGAGACAATTAAGGGGGGGGGGGGACGGCTTGGGAAACCGGCGTGCTGCCCGTCGAGATAGCTGAGAAGCACGATCGATCTCTCTTTGCAACTCGCGCGATCGCTCGTCGGCTCGGAGATGAAATCTTCACTTTGAAAGTTTCGCAGCGCGAACGCGGCGCGAACGTTCCGCCTGTGCGTGCGTTTAAATCGGTTTTTAATTCTCAATAAATATCCAAATGTATTCATCAATCTCCGAACAATCGGAACCCCGTGGGGGGAGGAACCGACGCGGTGATCCAGGCGGCGAGTTGTGCGGAAGGATCTCTCGACGATCGATCGCGTTCCGACAACGACAGGGTACACGATCTCTTTCGCCCGCCCGGGGACGCTCGGCCACCGAGAGGTGGAATTGATTTCAGTCTGGTCACACCCTTCAGTCGGCGAACAGGGGGAGGGAGGGGGTGGATATCCGACAGATGGGTCGCCGACGGTATTGCGGTTAAACTGCCGGCATTGAATCGGCTCGGACCTATCCATTGATCTATTCGTCTCTCCCTTCGGCCGCGCGCGGCAGGGTCGCGCCGCTCGCCGGCACCCTCCATTTTTCTTTCCGGTCCCGTCCGCCGTCGCTCTCCGTCCCGCAACAAACGGCGTCGATTTAGCATTGCGCGCAATTTGGGTCACAGCTTTATTGGAACCCACCGGCCGATCGCTAACGAAACGAATTGACTCCGAGAGCGTCGGTCGTGTTGCGCGTGCTTTTGGAGGAATCGTGGGCGCTGACGCAATCGGCCCCGATTAAAGCAGTATACCGAGCGGAACAAATCGTTGCATTAGATCCTAATCCCTGCTGAGCGCGGGCGAAGTCGTGTAACCGATGCGATTCTTTTATTTGATAATGAGATTTCATTAATCTCAATAAACGCGTGTCACGGTATTATTAATTTAATTATTCCAATCAAATGAAAGGCTTTAAAGGGAAATTGAACAGATTGCTACAACCCTCTCGGAATCTGAGTCGAAATGAGAAAATTAATTTAAAAAGGGTTTCCATTCTTTTTTTTGCCGCACAAAGCTTACAGCGAATACCTTTCATCTTTAATTTTTTAATCTTTCACCCTGCGTTTTCCCATGACGTTTTCAATCGGCCTGAAAGGATACACTTTATACCGCGGGTATTCATCGTGACAGCCACTTTACCTCATCTCATCAAAAAGTCAGACCGGGGCCAGCGGAGAAAAGTGAAGATGTAAATAGGCGGCGACGGGGTAGAAACGCCTGTACTCGGAAGCAACTAACGCGATGGACCTTGCCCATCCATCGGGCCCGACCTTTGATCTATTTCCAGCCGTGGAAATCGCCCTCGTCGCGATAAACCGCCATTTTCCTTCCACTTGGCAGAACATATTTCCGGCGGCGTTAGTCAGCCGTTCTTAATGCACTATACTGACTGCTGCTCTCTCGTCTAGCTCCCTCCCTCCCTCCCTCCCTCCCACCCTCCGTCGCGGTGAACACTAGCCAAGTTGTATTTCTGACTAGCTCTCTCTGTCAGATCGAGGTTAATTGGGTGCCATTACGACGAAAATTAGTGGATACCACTCGACGACGATGAGCCCCCCCCTCCCACCCCCCGTGACGACCGTGGCTCGCGGCTTTCACGGTATCGATAAATTAATCGACAGGCTCGCACCGTCAAATTCACGACACGGAAGACGGATTAGCGTTCTCACTTTCAAGAATCATGTAAAACGAGAAATGTTTAGTAAGAATTATCTCTTCCCATTGCAACACAGCGTGTCGTACGCTTAAGCATCCGTCGGGTATTTTATGCGAGCGATTTAGAAACAAAAGGGCGATAACTGACGTTAATAAACGTTAGCGGTGTTACACTCGCGAGTCTCGTTTATCACATTGTATCGTCCATTGCCAAATATTTGTGAATTTTATTGGTACAATGGGGAAAATCCAGGAAGCGGATTTCGCGTCAAAATTCTCGTCCGGATTCACGTGCAAGTTTGACAGGTGGACACAAAATCAATAACTCATTATGAGATAATTCATTCCACCTCGCTTATCTGACAATTGCTCGAATGAAAACAAGCTGATCAACACTTGATTGTAACACGATAAATTATAAATGAGAGAAATTATGTTAGCGTGCACTGCAAAAATTGAGCTATGAAGTTAAGAGCATGCGGAAATTCGCACTCACCGTCGTCGCTGATTTCGAGATTCGTGTAGCTGTCCCAGTGCAGAATCGGATCGTGATGCGCCGATGCGTGCGGCACGGCGGGCGTCGGCGCCGGGACTGGGCCGTCCTGACGTTTCGCGTCGGTGGCGAAGTAGAGTGTCACCACGCTGTCGGGCGGGCACCGAGGATCGTCGCAGGCGACGTCGAGCTCCGATCGCGGGAAGGAGACGACGTTCTCCGTAATCACGCACGTGTGGAACTTAGGGAACAATGGGTCGATGTGAGAACGCGCGTAATCACCGATCGGCGCGGACGATTAATCTCGCTTAAAGTCGTCTAGCCACTAGTGAGTATTCTCACGTTTGCGAAGTTCCCCGAAGAACTTGCACGTGATTTGCTCGAGGATTTGATCAAGCTCTGAGCATGAGCGTAATTTAAATGGACCCACCATGAAGCCAGCAGAATTGAGAGAGACAGAGAACAAAGGGTGCTCTCACGTTGCTGCGTTCAAGCACATTGTTCTTCGGCGCGTCTTTGACACGTGTCGTTGTCAAGGACACAACTCTGGCCACAACGTGGCAATTATGAGGTTGGGGAAAAACTGTCGAAACTGTCAAAACTGTCCATGTGCCAAAGTTGCGTCGAAGAACATTACGCTTGAAACATAGCGACATGAGAGCACTTTGTTCTCTGTCTCTCCTAGGCCTGGTTTTTCATTTTGTGGTTAATTGTTAATCAGAAGTTAGCCCGTTCTCCATCCTTTTCTACTCGAGAAGAGATGGAAAGTCGACTAACTTCTGGTTAACAATTAACCAGAAAATAACCGGGCTTCGTTGTCAGTTCTGCTGGCTTCGTTGATTCACAGAGCACGGTGGGTTTATTTAAACTACGTCCATAGCTCCAAGAAAGGTAGTTAGATCTTATATTTGAGGTCCGTCTTAAGATCATCTTCGGCTATTCCGTAGCCAATGAAATATTCCGTACATCTTTAGATAAATTCAAGACGGTCTTAAATGTAAGATCTGGCCATGAATACCGGATACTCTGAGAGCGGATCTCTCTCGAAACAACGACGTAATTTCCGATACGTGTAACATATAAATCACAGACGTAAAATACGACCGAGCGATCAATTAGATTAAAGAGATTGCAAGTATGCAAATTTCAATGCTACTGTCGGTTCGCGTGAAAAGGAAAAACGCATACGTTATAACGTCAATTTAAACAAGCGCGATTTTCTTCTGCATAAATCATCCTAACAAAATAATATACAACTTGATGCAAAACGTATCGCGATCGATGTATTTTTCCACGGAATTCTTATACATCGGTTCTTTCCGGGTTTAAGAAGCGTATCTAATTATTAACCGATTGTTACGTCGTTTTCAAAGGATGTTATTTGCCCAACGGCAAATAAAACTGAAGCACCTATGCTGACCTTTTTTTTCCCCCGAACACGTAGATCTACTCCGCCGTCCTTGTAGCCACTTACGAATAGCTTTGCATAAACTATCATTTGTGCCTCTGATTTCACGCCGTGTCACTTACATGTTACAACACATTCATCATGGATGCATCATGCACGGTATTTTTGTACGCGACGGATATAAATGACGTAAATGGATACTGGATCGATATTATTCAATACATTCCAATCTTGTACGATTATATAAAAATATGCGAAATGAAATACTACGAAATCACGTTGCTGATAAAGCTAGTAATGAGTAATAAAAATAATGCAATGTCAATTTCCATTAACATAATAAAAATACGATATTACGTGTTTGAAATAAACGTCAATTTTGCACATTGCCGTCTTACCTGGAGGGAAAACATAACTTCTCGAGTCTGCTTCGAGTACACCCTGTGGTAGCACTTGACCAAGATGTCACCCCTCAGCCGGAGCCCGCCGAGATTAACAGTAAATTCGCGCGCATTCGTCACCGAATACAGATCCGAAGTATAAACCGGTGTAAGACCCTCGTATACTTTAAGAAAGGCTCGACAGCCCGTCGGCTCGAAGAGCGGCACTCCGAGGACCGTCAGGTGGGTCAGGTACAATGGCGACTGGCTGATCCTCAGAGAGCCCGACAGCAGTCCGCTGAAGTACTCGATGTACCTGGAAAATCCAGGAGACCGTTATTGTACTGGACATCCAGTAATAAGTACGCCGTTGCGCATTTTCAGCTCTTAAAACTCATTCCCCGACCCTCGACGGGAGGGTTTAAAGGATTAGAGATGAATATCTGAAGTAATGAACGATAAATCAATGAGGTCTACCGAGAGAGATGTGAGAGATGCGTTCTTCCTGGTACGACCAACATTGCCAGGCGAAAAAGAATGAAGAGGCAAATTTCTCTTAAGCCGCAAACGCGCGCATGCATGAGAAACATGATGAATGGGATTGATGGTTCAACCAATGGAAAGCCTTGACTCGTGACACGAAGAGGTGTGCATGTCGGACGAGCATGCAGATAGGAGTACGTGCCACTAACGTTCGACATCATTCGTCGTAAGAGATCTCTCAGAGGCAGGCTAGTAATGGTTTCATACGCTCGCGAGAGCGCGGCTACGCTAACGACATGCTAATGCTCGCGGCTCGCGGAATTAATGGAGGAACTCCGGTAGGCAGGACCGGAGGAGCGTGAGGACCACGAAGAGGAGGCGATATGACAAGCAAGAAGAAGAAGAAGAAGACGAAAAAGAAGAAGAAGAGCAAGGAAGTCGCCACGCACGCGGGCACACCTCGGTCGCGGCTCATTACGATCATTATGAATGCGTACGGCGACGCGGATGACAAGGACGATGATAAGGACGACGATGACGGTAATGATACGGCGGCCGTGATTGCGGCGGGGTCGATGGCGCGTAATACGCGCGATAAACTGCCGGATGGGTTGCGTTTGTTTCGTTAAAAGTAACCGGTTGATCGAACTGCGAGCATAAATCACCGGAGGAACGGAAACATGCGTGAAAGAACCGTAGAGACTGTGATTAGATCGTCGAGGTCGAGAAATGAGAATGAGTTTAGCGTATATTATTTTTACGTAACTGATCGAATAATTTTAATTTATATAGTCCAGCCGGGAAATATTTTCGTGGTAAAGATCGAATAAATAACTCGGATACTTTAGTGTTGTTGGATGCATAAACGCTGTAAGAACAGATATTCTTCTCTATTTCAACAATTGGCACGGCAACTAATTTTTATAAATTCGACATCATTATTTGTACGAGTAACCATTCTTATTTAGATAATTGATTCTAGAAGCAGTTACTGGTCGTTCGCGATAAATGATAATTTAACCTCATCATGTGCTATAAATAATTATTCATATAACCATATGTATTTTTGAGTTATACGGTAAATGAGATTATCTTTATGAGCTTATCGACGCATTTCTTATGTAAGCGGAAAAAAAGCTTCTTTTTCCTGAATCAGATTGCAATTTAAGTTGGAAAATATCGCGATAGCCACAAGTGCGAACGAGATTAAAAGAGACAGCCGCATGCAGGCCCGACCGCGTTTCATTACCGGTCATTATGAATGCATACGACGACACGGCGATGAAGTAAAACGATAAGACTGCCGATGATGATGATGATGATGAGAGCTCGCTATCTTTAGATCAATGGTCCGTGGTGCGCGCGATAGAACCGGCTGACAGAAACATCTTTTCAACAACAGGAACGTTAAGTGCGCAACACGGCCGGTCATTTTATTTTGTTAATGCCATCTCGCCTCGCGATCTTCCCTCGCCGGTAAATGTTGTAATCATGGTGTGAACGAAGCAATTATGGGGTTGCAATTTTAAAAGTCGCCGATGTTATTCCGAAGTTCTGAGGAATCCCGAACGAATTTCCGGAATCCATTTATGGAGGAATGATCGGATAGGTATCAACATGATTAATGGCGGCGGAGGAGCGCGAAGGATGGCAGAAAACGAGCAAGGATGATTGAGAATGATGACGACTAGATAATGAGGACTCGACATTTCAGGTCGATGGCGAGTATACAACGGATAACAAATAGGATGGCTACTCAAGGACGTAAGGTGTCCTTCTTAATAGGATCGCCGCAGTGAACGCGGACGAGTTATACGCTCCTTCTTCCTGTGCCATGTAAATTCGCACAACTTGCACGGCTTCCGCGATAAACGTCAAAGGATACGTGGAGACGAGTGCCTGCGCATGTAAATTTATAATAGTTAAACGCGCGTCTCTCGCATCCGTTTTAACTCAGGATTAATAAGTACCTTTCGGCTCTCAGAAAGAAACGGACAGATGCCAGAAAAGCCAAAGAATTTACGTCGGTGAATCGTCGCAAATTTTAAATCTCGCGCGCGCGCGCGAAATATTAGAAAAAAGCGCTTTCCAATATTCACGTTCTAAAATTAAGCAAACAGCGGTGAAATAAGACAAGACAGTGGTGAAATGCCCAGATGCAATGAGTCTATTAAATATGAAATATCATAAAACGGATTTATGAAGTGAGATTTTCCGACACGACCAATTGCTTGTCATTAAAAGTGTCAACGGGGATTAAAATAAATTGCGAGAACCAGATGATGTTGAACAAGTAGCGATTAAGACGGGAATTAAGAAATAATAAACCTGCGAGCTTTTTGCGATATATGCACGCGCTCGTAAATGATTTTACGATGCTGTCAGAATTATTTGCGAGTGCAAATACGAGAATGAGTTTTAACGTCGCACGTCAACAGGTAGCGTAAGTGCGACTTTCTCTCCCTCTTTCTCTCGCGTTACCTTCGATGCGATGGAACCTGCAGCGATCCGATCTTGTCGTCGAGGAACCTTCTCATGGCGAACCTGTCCAACGCTTGATCGCGTCCCCCGCAGATGCTGCTGTAGTTCATATAAGCGGACACTGCCACACCCAGCCGCTCCTTGCTGCCCCTGAAGAGAACGATAACGTTAACTTGGTGCCGCGAACGTACAATGTCGGTTCCGTACCTTCTCCGCAAGAGGTGGAAAGATACGAAAAGATTTCCGCCGCGGGCTGATCGCGGTCTAATGACGTTATTATTCACGATGAATGGAAATGACTAACGGGAAGTTATGGGCGCGGAGTTTCGCGAGGGGGCGGTGAACGTGTACCGCGGCAAAATTATGGCTTTTGCGGCCGATCGCTTCAACATTGGCCGTTCTGCAAAAACCAGGTCACGAATGCGTACAAATGCGTGCACAGAGAGTTTTGCGCTTACGACTGGTTTCTTTTAAGAACAATTTCTATCCACCTCGAAGGACTCATCTTTAGGATTAGTTTTCTTCGTGATGGACGGACATTGAGTCGCTCGTAATTTAAATTATAAACTTGGCTGTTTGTTTTTTTTCTTGTTAAAGTGTATTACAAGGAAGCAAAAGATAAATATTTTAATATCGCAAAACTCTACCTGGCGTGTAGAACAACGACGCGATTAGAAGCGCCGTTTAGCCAGGAGTCCAGCTCCTTGCAGAGAGCACACAGTCTCTCCAAACTTGGCGCTAATCCCTGCGGCCATCCAACTTCCCTCGTATTCGGCTCGCCGGGTCGGCCGGGCGATGACAAATTAAAGATCTGAAAGTCCAAGACATCCGAAACTAAGAAAATTACAAAAACAAACGTACGGCAGACATACAATAAGATTTTGTGATTTTACTCTTTTAAATTGTAAAATATTGTTATATTCGCACAAGAGAGATCTCGTGTATGAATTGTAGTATTTGTAATCGGAAAATTAATAATACTGGTTAAGGTTGCGAGAAATGCATAACACTTTCTGTCTTTTTGCCTCGAGAGGAAGAATCGCGAAAAGGTGTGAGAGTTATTCGAATTCTCACCATGTAATTATCGGCATGTTTCCCGCGCAGGAGGGTCGTAGCATGTTCGAGGACACCCTGCGCATCCTCTCTATACCAAAGGGCGATGATCCTCTCCGTGACGTAACAGAGCTCCATCACCTCCGTCACGCGACCTCCGCCCTTTCCCGGTCCCGTCATCGTTGAATCCGCGCCGACACCCGGTGTCCTCGCAGGTGTTGACACCACTGCTGATGTCTGCACCTATAATTCGATGATTTATTCAAATATTAAATTTTATTAGATTTATAAAAAGACACATATTATATACAACTCTGGTGGCGAAATTATTTGAATGATAATTTAAAACTGTGGTAAATATGTAAATTACGGTATCAGACAGACATTATTAAAAAATACTGTTTAAAAATACAAATATCAAAAGTCATCTGGTAAAATAATTATAAAAAAATGTTTTTGCTATCAGTGGAATGTATAATGTAAATGAAAATTCTGAGACGAAATTCATCATTCGCGTAAAATTTTCTAAATTTGTTTCAAAGAGGATTCTTTTCTGAGCGACTTCATTTCATTAGAGCTTTATCCAAGAACTGGAAAATTTGTCTTTGATTGCCGCAAAACTTAGTTTCCCCGTAAAACAATGTAATATCAGACAATCAAATTTTCTCCGTGGAGATAGACTTTATTTCTTTAGTCTTCGCCTACAAATTCATTTTGTCTTTCATTATTTTCCCTTTGACGGTTAAATAAGTTTCGATAGACATGTAATTTGAAAAAGTAAAATACATAATAATAAACTTTTGTATACTAATTGTATACTAAGCTTGCACATACTTTTATGCGCCATTCGTCATGCGATACACATCGCGTACGAGTAAAGTCCCGAGCACAAGAAAAATCCTCGCGGCATTGTGGGAGCAATGAAGATCGACGATCTTCGAACAAGGAACTTCGAAGTGCCAGGGCGTCTTTTCATTACGACGGAGATTCGCGATCGATAGATCGTCCCGGTGGGCGGTCCGTGGCATCATTTTTTACAATATTTGGCCGGTGGGGTTAACCCGTAAACGATACACGAACGAAAAAGATACGACGTTTTAACACGAGCGCATTTCATTATCTTCAACAAACGCGCGCGTGCGCTTTAGGTAACGTGTATACAAACCGCACGGCGGTATTGTTTTTATACGATAAAGATTGTCATCTTTGTGTGGCGACCGTGGCACAGACAGCTAAGTGCTGCTCTAATCAACTCTAGTGTGCCGAGTTCAAATCCGACTGGACATCGTCGGTTTTTATTCGATCGTCACCTCTCGGCAGGACGAAACAAGTCACCGAGAGTATATATTTCCTCTCGCCAGAGCCGTTCGGAACCGGCATAAAATTGTAGGTCCCATATATCTGATTCAGATATATACGAATGATCGGAATGCTCGAAATCGAGTCAATACGACTAATTATTATTCTGTATATACATACAAGATACAGAAAATTAAACTGAGGAAAAGTTATGAATCATAATATGATGCAGAAAAATTACTACTGATTTCTATGATATAATACTAATTGAGAATAGTCTGATATGATTATAAAATTCATTGTTAAGATCCCTCAGCTATCTTTTTTTACTGACACAGTTCAAATGTAGTTTTTGCGATAATAAATTCTTTTTATTGGTGTTTATGCAAAATAATACCAGCATAAGTTGCGCGGAACGTATAGCAGAACATTTTCATTTCAGTCAATTTCTTAAAGCTTAGGGTTTAAATCTCTGTTGTACACTGGGACTAAACAATTCTTAAATCACCCACGTCGCAATTATCGAATGTATTTGCACTTCACCAATCTTAATATCAGATGCGCGAATAATTGATAACTTGGCGGGGAAATATCGGTAAATCCACCATCGAATCACAACGTTCTATCCACCTTGGAGAACTTCGGCGCGTAGACGATCCTGATAACGATATTCTCCGGCATGGCGATGTCCTTACGGAGGGACAATCTATCGCGGGGTAGATCGACATGTAATCCCGGCGCCTTAACGGGAACGCCGCGTTTATCCCGCCGCAAGAGACGAGGACGCCGGAGATCGAGCTGATGCGCTGTGTTCCTCGCCGCGGAACGATACACTGCCGGGTATTGTGTTTCGCCTGGTTCTACTGAAGATACGCAAGAATATCCAGTGGCCAGTCGGCGGTTTTGTCAGATAATCGCGCCTCCTTCTGTCATGCCTATGTCTATGACGTGTGCTAGCTCGCGTGTCTCCAGGGCCGGCTCGCCGTAGTCATCGTCATTCCGCGATGTTTATTTGCGTGTCGTGATTGAAGGCGCGCGACATTAAACAGATTTTCGTCATCGCTGTGCTTAAGCGACTGCAACAGCTGAAAATCAGCTTTTTCGGTTTACGAGAATTGGTTGTGTCGCGACAACGACCTTTGACTTCGAAAATTTTGCAGGGAGAAGCAACCCTTTAAGAAAAATTTACGACGCCATTTCAAAGCTATTTCACTCTTCTACTGCGATAAATTATAAATATAATTTTATTAGTTCTGCATTACGTTAATGTATAAAAATATTCCGACTCGGGTAACTTTTGACGGGTGACGACAGGACTCTCTTTCTAACTAAACTTCTTCTTTGTTTCTTCAGTGAGTGCTTTAAAATTTTCTCCAAATCATTCGGAAGTAAGAAGAACCAGATAGCTAGATTTTGCGACGCACTTGTCGATTTTATGTTAACGCAAACACTGCGTTTTTACTTCGAACCCGTTGAAGCGGCCCTGAACGTGGATGGGAGGACTCGCTCGCGCGCGGACGTGTGATGTAACGAATTCTGCAGGTAGCGTGACTTCGATTCCCACCAAATAGTCACGCTATTCGCATTACCAGTCGAGCCGCGGTCGGTGCTAGATCGCGACTTAATACGGCGCGCGTCGCGGAAGGTTGCGCGGATCATTTGTCGCGGGGAACGTGCGAAAATTACACGGAGGAGTTGGCGCGCAAACGAGCCGGATGTAAGCTGCGTTTTTGCACGGTTGCTGCGGTTTCTTCCTCGCTGGACAGCATCCGAGCGGCGAGTACTTGGTCGGTTTAGCCGGAGAGTCGTTTATAGGTCCCTCAACAGTCCGGGTACCATCGCCGCGGAGATACTCCGTTATTGATGGAGCTTGTTAAAATTATTCGCGTGATTTATACCGGATTATAGCAGTCACACCACAATAGTCATATCGCACGGTCAATCGTTTGCGTTTATCTGCCTTTAAGGGAATCCTAAAGCCGTCTGTTTTATCGATTTTTTGTTTTCCTTTTAGAAGTAATCTCTTTAGAAGTTTTCTTGCTAGAAGTAATCTTTTAATTGACTTTATAGAAATGCAAAAGTGAAAATGTTGATAATTGACATCTTTAATTCCGTCTCCTATCTTATCGACACTGATTGAGTTCGCCAGCGGCTTTAGGGTCCCCTTAAGCACTCATTGCTCGTGTATCGTCGTGGAGTTTTATCGGGATAATAATTCTCCGCTCAACAGACGTAACGTATTCCGCATGTTTGACAAGTTGGCCTTTCCGTATTAATGCGCGCATAATTTCCAACTGTATTCAACAATCCTCGGGCCGGTCCTCTTAAGCGGGCAAAGCCTTTGTATATCGGACTATAGTATTATAACTAATTACGACGGTAGGACCGAAATGCCCGTGGCGTACATGCATATGTCATGCTGTGCACTTGCATGCGTAATTATGTAATCCCATCTAATCCTATAATCTGAGTCCACAAATAATCCCGCGCAATACTGAAATAGGTGGTATGATAAAGGGACGTGCAGTTTCTATACGCGCGTCACGTTTTTGGATAAGGTGCGCGAGCGATTTATATCCGAAACAAACAAGTTGCGAGGTGAAAGGAACAAGGTGAGGAACGAGTTCGCCGGGCTCGCGTCTGAGTTTCAGAAATATAAAGGGCCGCGCTAACAATGAGCGGGCGTCGCGGAAAAGAAAGCAGAACGAACCGGGCGAGAGAATGAGAGCCGAGGCGGCCAAGCTCTCTCTAAAAATACATGGGTTTTATGGGATCGTAACACCGCGAGTTCGTTTCGCGCGGGGCGCGCAGCCCAGGCCTACCCACCCGCTCATAAATCCCTTTGACCATTAGGCTCACGTGTGAAATTGCTATTACGTCGCGGTCCTACCGCAGCTGTCGTTACGCGGAAACCGCCCGACGCGACGTGTACCCCGGAGTCTACGGGCGTTTCATACCCGATCGTCGGATCGAGCGACGCCCCCGTCATCCCCGGCTGGCTGCAAGTCGCGAAACGAAGGGTATTACCTGCCGCCTGTTGTCGGCGAGAGCGAGTCGTAACGTCGCTGGCTTCAAATTAAAGTTTCATAATGGGTAAATTATTAAAATTGAGAAACTCGGCACTATTGTGATATTCAACAGAGGTGGAGTAGAGCGGGATGGATCATTACGAGAATGGGAGAGCTTGTTTTTATAAATTACAAAAATCTTATTACATACATCAGAAACGATCGTTTGCATAGAAATACTGAAAAATGAAAATATTTCTCTCAAATTTCATTCATCTCTAATATTTTGTTTCAGTGTTCGCATAAAGAATCTCTAAATATTTCATTTCGTTGCAGGATCAAACCGGAGGACTTTTAACGAAAAATATATGGAAAGTCGAAAACTGAAGAATCAAAAACTCAAGAGCGAGATTCCATGAGGATATGAAGTTCCGCGGAGGTATAGAGTTCTATCGGAGCTACCGACGTTAATTCTATGCGGTTATGGAAGGAAGAAGCACGCAACGAGCCTCGCCACTAATGTCAATTACCGTTAATCTACTTAATTGCTCGCGGTTAATTTCTAATTGAAAGTATAACGTTCAAACGAATAGGCTTAATCTTCATCAATTATATGTAAAGCCCGATAATGGCGACACGGCCATCGCATTGTACTTTCTGTCCTCGTTATTTTACTTCATTTTCGCATTTATTTAACAGAAGCCGTTCCTGCGTCACAGCACTGCGAATTGTCGTCGGAATTGATTGACAATCAAAGAGAGAATGAATTTGAAGCAAAACAATTTCACAAAAATCTGATAATTTAAATCGTATGTTGCTGAATATTAAACGGTATATATTTATTATTGACGAATGCTACTATGCGCTGTTTTTAGACGCGAATCTTTTGCAGAACAGGCAAAAGTACGACGCAACACACGAACAAAATTGACCGGCGAAAAATCCACAATGTTGCGAGAAATAAGAACGAACGCGATAACAGCTGCGCAACAGTTTTTACCGTACGCTAATTGGTATTCCGCATAATTATCACTGCTTCCAACGCGCCTCACCTTCGCTATTCCTCACGTAACTCTATGACCACGAGGTAATCGCGTACGACAGTTTCCGGAACGAATCCACGCGATTAATTAAGATTATTAAGAAACCTGTGATATTAACCTTGACGGCTATTTCTCAAACGAATATTTAGAAAATATGCAATTACATGGGAAACATTCGGTGCGCATACGGTAATTAATAAAAATCTATCTCGTATTGATACTCTTTCGTAAAAATAAAGCAACGTTTTACTTTTATGTATATTTTACAGCTTGTAATCACGGCGTGCACGAGAGGTTTCAATAAAAGTCTATAACTTTCTACATATTACGCGCGAAAATAGCCACGACCGATCGCTGTCGTCGCTGTTTCTGCATATATTTCCGCGGTAATAGCGGTGGTCCGTACACGAATAAATGTGGGGTTTCGCGAATATATTATCCATCCGACGTCAACACGCACGGGTTATCGCGACGGTACATCGTGGCCGATACCGACCAGTCGTATAATGCGTCGCCTTATTGCCATTTTAGCGCATAATTTTCAATGACACCGTCATTTATGCGCAGGAAATGCCGCCCGACCGCGCAACGAAGAATATCTAAAACGCTCGCGTCGTTCCTTTTATTCATCCCGAATTCTAAATTGATCGAATCGCACCGGCTGGAAATTAAATGAGAAATTATGTCGCTACCACTTTCCTGATTTCTAAGGAAATCTCGATTGGCAGATAAATGTCACGCGGATTGATTTGCAGACTCGATTTGCGAACAGTGAGTAAACATGGAAAATACCGGCCGGCTGCGAGAGCGAGGGAGAGTAATTAGCGTACTGATTACTGATCGGATATTAGTATTCCCTTTCCGCTGCGCGCTAATAGAAAGTTATTCTGCTGACGTTGTAAGTGGTGGTTTGTGTAACGCGTGCCTCATTTTGATCCGTGCAATTATGACTATCGTGGATTTTAGCCGAGCCGCGGTTTAATGCGATTTCCCAGATTAAATTGCCAGCAATTAAATTTCGCATCGCTTGATTTTTTTACGGAATTCCACGTTTCGCATATGCGAGAGCCGAAAGTGCGGTCGACTAGACGAGCTTTCCATCGCTGGCGCACAGCGATAATTCTATTTTAACGTCGCGACACGAGTAACGAGCTGCCGACACATACAACTTCTGGTGTGTAAAAAAAAGGGGGATAGTTTAAAGCGATTCATTTCCATTTGAATGCGGCGAGAGCATTCTTCTGAGTTCAGCGTTTCGGAAAGGTCATACACGTGTCCTCCGGTCTTAGCATTTTGAAAGCGAGTGCTCGACGGGCCGGACGAACGACGACAGGTCGTCGGGAATGATTTCGTGCAATTTGTATAGCGAATATGTTATCTGACAGGACAAGAAGTCTCGAAGAGAAGGCAAAAGTCGTGCATTTCGAATGCAAATGCAGCTCTGCCTCTGCACCCTCTTACGGAATAAATGAAGGCACTCACGTTTGACATGTAGAAAACCAGTCGCTCGATATCGTGCATCGCCATTTGTATCGTTATTAAATATTTAAAGAGACGAGTTAGCGGTGAATCGCGAGCTTTCATTGATGACGGTAAGCCTCGCGGATAAGATAGAGATCCTTTGGTCTAACTTGCCAAGAAATCTCTGTTGAGCGTCTATTTTCTAGTTTCATTACATCTGCCCTTATAATAATATATTATATAATACAACGTATATGTAATATAGTTTCAATGAATGTAATTTCTGGTATTGCCGTAATTGAGTAACTGGTCTGATATAAAATAATTTATGACGGGATAAAATACAATATAACAATTGTAAGTCTTATAAATGCAATAAATAATTGTCAGAAACGAATACAAGTACTGTACTTACTTGGTGCTTATTTCTCGCGATGTTGTTAACGTTTTTCGGTTGTGATTCGTAGCCGCCATTGTGCTGTAATCAAAAATAAAAGGTGCTTAATTAATACACGTTGAATAATGTATAGGAATATGTAACGCGCTATAACTTCGTATAGTTGAGAATAAAAGTAACAAAAACGTCATTAATAATCCACTTTCGCAACGCTTGATAAAAAAATTTCATTCGATACAAAAATGCCGCGCCAGCATTATTTCTGTGGTCGAGGAAACGGATAGTAGCTTCGTCTTATTAACTTTCTATTCGGTGCGTAGAAAATACTATTACTCTCTTCATGGGCGTTGTCCCAAGAGAAGTAGGTGACATTATTGTCCATTGTTTCGAAATTAATGATATACGGTAAGTCGTTCCCATTGTCGGTTCCATTATTGCAAGAAAAATTATGCAACGACAGGTGCCGCAGTAGCGTATTGTGTTCGATATTCCTAAAAAAACGGTTGCATAGTCGGCATCGATTGGAACCTGCCAAAATCTATTAAATATCGTTACATCGAATGGTGTTGAGCTACGGATATGCACATGCCACACTGCGCTTATATAAGAGAAATGAACGGAGCTTGACACAAAGCGTTTTCAATCATGACTTTCTAATGTCATAAGAAAAGAAAAACTACAATTGAAAGCTTGAACGGCAAGAAGCAAAAGACTACATACGGCTGTTGGCAGCGCCGCTAAAGAAGCTTTTCGTATTCATAAAGGATTAATATTTACATGATAACGCTACGGGGATGTCTATTAATATTTTTGGACACAGCACAATATTCACGTTCCGTCAAAGTTTTACTAGCAAGTCGAAATCAGCCCCGAAGGATCCGCAGACGGTTACGTCATGCTA
>NW_011967241.1:1202262-1206671 GCF_000949405.1 Vollenhovia emeryi | reverse complement strand
TAATTCATACGCGTGTCGCGTGCACGCACGATTCGCACGCACCTCGCTCTCTATATGAAGGGCAGTATGCCAGACGGTGAAGGCGATGCGATGGAGGAGCGTCTCGGTTTCCTCCCGCAGTGGAGTTTCGGCTTCGTTAAAATTGTTGTTCGCCGTATCCTGCCGAGTGTCACCGCAACGGCAGCAATTCGCTCGCAGCCAAGCGCGCGATAACGAGCTGCTGTTCGAACTCGTCATCGGTGCACAAGATCGTGCTCCGCGGCCTTTATGGAACTCGCAATTTCCATATACCGTCCATTAGGTAAACGGCGTTCGATCAGTCAAACGTTCTGACAGTAATAATAACGCGAATGTTATTTCGCGCCGATCACGAGGAGTTCCTTGATTATAACTTGATCGCGTTCTTCGTAACTACCTTTGCTCCCGCGATCGTGCGCGATCGCCTCAAGATTTCTCAAGCAGGTAGCTCTCGATACGCAATGCCTTCGGTCAGGAAAATTATAAATTATTCTCCGACGAATTGTCGATAAACAACGTGCGTAAGACCCAGTGCGATCGATTTGGCTTATTATCCCAGAATGCCTTTCGCACTCGTGTGATTTCTAATCTCCATTGCCTTAGCAATACAGGATTCCAGATGTCCCGAGCCACGTGTGTCAACGTGAGGCGCGCCATGCTCAATTCGCTGCACTGGGCACCGCCTCTTCTTCTTCCTCCTTTTTCCCTCCACCGCGAAAAACCGCGACGCTTGCCAAACGATTTTCTCTGATACGGCGCGGATCATCGAACGCCGCTTTCGGGTCAAGTGCCGTTTGAACGTAACGCGATTCGCCCCTTTTTGATCACGTAAATCAAAATATTTGACCTTTGTTGCATCCAATCCAAGGTATTTTATTGTTACTAACCACTACTGTTTGAGCACTTCTGTTTTGTACTGAATATACCTGTGTATGTATCGAGTGGGCTTTTCACTGCAGGTTGCGCTTGTACAGCAATTAATTCTATTTCGCTGAGCCTCTCTAGAATTTTGATTATAGATCTGTCTCGTGTAACATTAATAGATTTAACGGATATATATATTCAATATTATATAGATCTGATGTCTTGCATAGATTATATATCTTCTAATCCGTAACAACGCGGAACATAGATTCTGTTCACCTCTATTGCTTTAACTTGCACCTTCCGACCTGACTCGTTTCGTTTCGTAACATTTGCAAGTGTGCCGCGTGCTTTAACGGCACGATCTTTTAACAACTCACAGTTCAATCTCTTATCAGCTCGACACGCGAATGAATGCACTTGTCACGACGTACAGCGGGCAGCTTTCGAAGCGTCGTACGCAAGCACGCCGCATGATCAACTCGCGCGAGCCCACCCTATACCGAGCGCCAATCAATTCACCTGCCCGCGACTCCCCGGCTTGCAGGTGTGTGCGTTCAAGGTCATTCGCGTTTCAAGGTACGCACCCTCTCGCGGTCGCGCTCGATTCATCGAGCGTTTCTCTCGCCGAGCCACCACTCGCAGGCTCGATACCGCCATTCACGGTCCCGCTCGCGTTCCCCTCGACGTGTCGCGGCACGAGGAAACCACGTTCGACACACGCTCGAAAGGGTCTCGGGGGGCGATCAGTTAAGCGGACTTGTCGCGCGGCCTGGAACAACCGGGACGAACGTCTACGCCGCACGGGAGCCGCCCCGGCGCTGCGGGTATACAGAGGGGTTGAAAGCCTGCATCCTCTCCCGGCAGGCCGGGATGGTCCACGGCGGGGGTGGCGCGGGACGGGAGAATCCGACGTGTAACCATGGCGACCGTAGCCGGCGTTGGGATGTTACACGCAGGCCCGATCCTGCGCCGCGCGGATCCTCTCCTCGAGCGTGCGAACTTCCGGCGCAGGCCGGTATATAGGGATGACACCTCCGAGTGGCTGAACCGCCACTCCCTTGAAATATAATTAGGCCACGTTGCCCCGCGCGGAATTTACCCGCCGGGAGGTCCCTCGAAATATTCACTGGGCCGGGCGAGCGGCCGCGAATCGGTCTACGAGTGAATGGGACTTTGATGATGCGGGCTTATGAAATTTATCTTAACGCCCAAATTATCCCTCGCCGCGATGTTGACGCAATCGCTGTGTGTAACGCAGGGATACCCGTATTCCGCGTTGTTTCATTAATATCTCGTTTACGCAATCTGCTCGACGATAAATGACCGGCCGGTATCTTTATCTCGATTAGAATTATAACGTGTGCCTCGGCGTGCAGATTTCCTTACGGAATGTGTATCGAGCGCTGTTTGCAAACTCTGCCAATTTTTATCATCCAATTAGAAATCGATCTTTTCTTAATGGCTGCTACCGAGAAACTTTGTTCCTCGTTTAATGGAACGAGAAACTAAATATATGTATCGCAATCTATTTGCCAAGTTTCGCTCGCTTCTGTATGACGTTATCGATACGTTAGGTCGCCGATTACTTTAGGTTGCTGCGTGCGTCTCCGCGCGGTCGCGTCGCCGATAAGGAAAAGCACAGTCGAGCGGGTCGAATGTGCCACTCCCATGGAAATACAATTAGGCCACCTGGTGATATACGCGCTATTTTATCCAACGCCATTTACTTTGTACATACATCTACATTTCGCGCGTTCAACTTGCTAATTTGTAGCCCGACGGGGAGATCGCGGAGAATGAGATTCGCGTCGCGACGTCGGATATTTTTAATGTGTTTCTAACAAGATTTTCATTTCGGATGATGAAATAGCTCCGCGAGAGCGTGTCGTGACACGTGCGAAACGACTTCGCGTACTTGACATACCGCACCCTTCTCGATGTAATTAGGTCAAGCTCTCACGTTAAAATTGTAATAACGCTTAGATATGTTTTCAAGGGGAATCTCCCTCGCGCCACTTTAAGAGAAACAAAAATCCATAAAGTGTTTATATAATTTTTCTTTCGTCGTCAAAATTTTAAAATACACCGTGAGGATCGTTCAAATATGACGGGCCGTTACTAAAAGTTTTATTATACGAGAAAGAGAGATTTAATAATCAGATTTCATGCCATACTAGATTAAGGCGGTGAATATGAAATTTCGCCACGCGGTATAATTTGCATGGAAAAGCAGTAAGTCAATGTTGTTTTAATATCGCCATACCTGCACTTCTCGTCACGGCCTTCTGAGAAGAGCATTTAGAGACTTTTGTGGCAATTCGTCCGTCCTGACGTAACGCGTTAATTTCCAAGCAAAAGAAACGCCGGCGACATTTTATGACTGGATAAATCGCATAAAGAGGACCTATGGGTGAACCGCCTTCACAGGTGAAACGCGTTTTACCGGGACTAGGTAACTGGACAAACACAGGGATGTCCTTGGCGGGAGATCGCAGGTGGAATATATCGCCAGTCGCCTCTGTCTGCGAGTCCAGATTCTGTCTGGATTGCGAAAACTGCGCGATTACTAAATCTACCGCGTAAAAAATGCGAATAGCGTGCGGCTATAAAAAAAAGGCGGCTAGGGGCCCCTTCGTTCAAATTTACATTCGTGAATAGTGAATTATGGAGACGTGATATAAATCGTGGTATTTTTACATTTCGTCGAGAGCAGCCGCACACAAAATTGCGGCGCGTTGATAAACGTTTCTGAAATAATGCAGTTTGCAGACTAAAACGATTTAACATCGCAATCCAACGCATCATACAAATAATGTTACGCGGATCATTATTGTAGGACGGTTATAAGCGCGGAGGATGGTAATAACCATAAAACCTTAATCGACTTAATCGCGTGAAATATGTTTCCACCAACTAAATCGCCAAGTAATGCGCGCAATGCATTTAATCGAGAATGCGTGATTGGGACGCGTTTAACTGTCTAACAGAAAAATCGACGTTCAACACACGACGAATCCAATTATTGCGATAGAATTTCTTTTTTAATCATTTTCTACGATGGTAATCCGAAGAAATTTATTGTATGTGATTTGTTTGCAAGATTCACATATCAAGCGGCCCGTTCGTTTAAATTTACATTCATGAATAGCAAATTATGGAGATGCGATATAAATCGTAGTATTTTTAGATTTTTAGATTTTGCTGAAAGCGCAGACTGCCACACGCAAAGCTCATCAAGCTTATCAAGTTTAGTAAATTGAGTAAAAGAAGTGCTTTCTCTCTCTCTCTATGTCTTTTGTCAATACAATTTAAATTTATTTATTATATATTTAACTTGCAAGATAATTACTTTTTGACAAGGTACGTATACCTACACGAATTTATTTATAGAATTCCAAATTCAATTAATGTTTACGACGTTTCATAAGAAAACTTTCTTTTGCATATATTCCATAAAACATTAGTTTAGATATTTGCTGCTATCATATATTCGTTACGTAAATCTGATACATTAGAAATTTCGG
>NW_011967241.1:1197643-1201586 GCF_000949405.1 Vollenhovia emeryi | reverse complement strand
CTTAGAGCGACAGTTTGGTCGAAAATTAAATTGAAATAACAAGGAAAAGTTAATAATACTGAACAGTGCATGACAAGACATGACCTGCGCACCAATGCGAAATTTTGCTACGAAAATCGGTAGAAGTTCAATCCCCGAAAGAAGAAGATTATTCTGAATGGCGTCGATAATAAATACGACTTAACCGAGTACGCTGTATCTAACGTGGGATATGAAGATCAGCGCGATACTCGTTGAGAAACGAGTCGCGCGAGAGGATCGACAGAGTATCCGATTAGCTAATCCATACTTAATTGACTTATGCTTTGTAATCGAGCGTCACGATCGAGAATCTCATTGGGGATCAATTGGAGCGCAGCTGTGGAGGGTCCAGATTCCGGGTGGCTCTTGCACAGAGAATAGATCGTGACGCTGGAATGGGGAAAGAGCGGGAATGACAATGGTGCTCATAGTCACGCCGTATTACGTTAGCGGATATGTGGCAAGATGCCGACTGGAAGTGTGGAATGTAAATTCCAATCGGTAATTATAATACCCGTGTCTTTATGCAAATGATCCTTGCTTGCGAGCTTGTGTGTATGTGTGCTTATTCACAAGTAGAATAATTAGCATTGCAAGCGTTGTCTCTTAAAAGTACACAATGCTAGGAAAGCATCCGCGATCGAAACAATTTACTGTTCTAAATAGAACATAATATAGCGCTAGCTCTTCCCCCGATTCTAAACAATTTTTTAAATGATTCTAAATAAATGTTTAACTTTTCGTTGCACTATTCACTGTTTCCAGTGAAAATCCACGGATTGACTTTTAGAGAGTAAATGAATATCCACCGAAAATGACAAGTCCAGAGTCAGAGCGTACGAAAAGTCGAGGTCATCACTCGAGGTACAAAGCTGTCACGTAAGATTACTTTAGTTCCCCAATTTCTACGATAGTATTTGCAAAATCTCTTACTCTCTAAAAATCAATCAATGAATAGTCACTGATTTACAGTTATAAGTGTACCACTGGCGATTTCCAATGGTGTACTTGCAACTGCAAATCGGTGACTATTCGCTGTTTTTCAGTGATAATCCACTGATTGATTTTTAGAGAGCAGATGAAATTACGGAGCGTTTCGTAAGAGAATCCGTTTTTAGTCCGTCGAGAGATATCGCGGCACCCAACACCGTGAGGAGACAGCTTTTGCAAAACGTTAGTGTCGACTCCAGTATGAAAGCCTTGTGGCAAAACGTGACATGACGAGACGTGGACACGTGCATACATACGCGCGCTTGCATTACGTACGCGCGTGCATGATGCATGGTGCTAGGCTTAATGGCTGACGATTACGTAAAGTCAGGTTTTTACCCGCGTCGCGGCGTTCTCTAGGAAATATGCGTTCGTCTCGTCTCTCCTTCCCGTTTACCGCCGTGAGATCCGCGAGTGATCTCACAGGAAGTGACGCCCTTTGCGATCATCGATATAAATACGTACGCACGCGACACGCCGGCAAAACGCCGATGGTTATCATTTTATTATCCGTTCACCTCTCTTCGTCTTACGTGTTCTCTTTCCTCCACCACGCGCCAGCCATCGTAATTTCACTCGCGACTTCGATGGTTTTTCAATGATACAGCATCGTCGTAAATACGACGTAAAGAAGAGGACGATAGCGATCGTAAAGACCGCCGTCGAAAGGAGCCGTAGCTTATCTCTAGCTCCGTTTTATCGTCGACCTTCGACCCGGCCAAGCGAGGACGCCAGTTCAGATCTTTCGTGTTTCTGCTTGTTAATAGCGTGTCTTAATTTTAGACTGGATTCGTCTCCATTTTTTTTTCTAGATGTAACACAATCGCCAGTAACGGTAATAGAGATCATTCCTCGCCCGTCGGCGAAGATAAACGTTTCCCAACGAGGTCGAAGTTGTTTTAATTACAAAAATAGATATACATCTTACGGGAATATATTTACCTCGATCTGATTCCGTACGCCAGATCGTGGATAATTCGCGATAATGAGTGCACGTTAAATTATTCTTAATACGAATTCCGAAGTTCGTGCTCGGCGATCTGCTTAATTCAGTACGTTACGTTGACAGGAATAATTAAATAGAAAAGTAATTATCTCCTTCTAATTTTTTTCACAAAAGACAATTTATCCCCTTCCCGTGAGCGTGAATAAATGAAACCTAATGTGACCGTCGTAGAGTTACAGTTTTTTTTTTCCCTCTCTTTTCTCTCACGGGTTCATCCCTATCGTAGAACGTGGCAGAAATGCGATCACCGGAAATTTTGTAGCCTCGATTGCACGCTACCGTTCGCTCGTTCTAGATCGCACTCCCGATTCGGGTTTTGGATTCGCGCCAGCTATCGAAAACCCCCCTACTTTCGAAGCGGTAAATCGCCCCCCCCCCTCGTCGCGTGCGGCCGCAGGAAAAAGGACGAACACGGCAACGGTTCCAACTACTTACGTCTTCTCGATGTACGACCACGCGCGTTATCGAGTGTTTCTCAGGTTCCGATTGAAATTAAAGGCAGACGAATCGAATCGTTCCAAATGGAATCCTTTCGCGGGAAACGTCTAAAACGTTGCTACAAATTTTCAACAAGTTCGTCGTCACATAACAGAAATTCAACTCAAAGAAAGTGAAAAATAATATGCGCCACATTTTCAAAGTTAATTTCGCGAATGGATAAAATTTTAGACCGACACTTTGTCATCCCCGATTCGCAAATGTTTTCGCAATAAATACGAGCCCGATGTCGATGAGCTAAAGCAAGTTGTAAGAGTTCCCAGATCTCCCCGTGGAGATCTCTGATCGCTCGCAATATCAAAACCCCTGTAGCGTACAAGGGCCGCTCCGTAGATGGATGTAACGATAGCAGAATTAAATCACGTGCCATTTACGAGATGCATTCGCGTATTTCGTTCGCGTGTGGCCAGAACATCCGTGCTAACGACACATGCTCTTTCACGGAATTCACTGGCCGCCCAGAAAGCGGGTCGTTGGCACCACCAGCGGAGGTTTTCACGTTCGATAACGAAGGCTTACAAACGACTTAGCGACGTTCAACTTTTATGATCGCAAATATTATTCTGAATAATATGAAATCCTATTACCCTCGATCTTCGTTGAGTCTTGTATTATTTTTAGGATTATCAAGCTACTGTAGTTTGTACACTTGTCAACGTTGTCGAGTTCTTTTTGTTTGCTATTAAATTAAAGCGAATAGAAGTAACTTGATAGAAGTAACGCGATATTCCGCGGAAGCCTACTCTGGCCCAGTCCGGTGGTTCAAAATATCGACACAGAATACCTGAATTTTTTATTTTCTTGTAGCGTTACACGATATCGAAAACAACGGCGACAGAACACTATGGATATCTGATCATTTCATTGAGAATCATAGGAAACAGGGTTCTCGCCGCCGAGAGGACGTTTACTTGTGAGCGAGAAACTTGTCGTCGAGTCACTAATTGATGCCCCAACACGAGAGCAAACTCCGTACAAGAACGTCGCCCGCGATTTGCCTCCATTTGTTCGGCGAGGCGTGTAAAGGGCCTAATGTCACAGCCAATTACTGTGCATAACAGACGAATCAAAGTGCATCGTCGAGAAACCAGTTCAGCATACTTGACATGTCCCTGTCTTCGTCCGTCGCCGGCTCTTCTCTCCTTCTTTTCCAATTGCAATCTCGATCGATCGATGCAATATCGTTGACAGCTCGTGGAGGAGAATGCAATTTTTCATACGGGCATTTTACGCGGTATAATATAATTAATGATGTAATGGCATATTAAGTCCTACGTCTGTGAAAATACACGAAAGTATAATAATTCATACTGAAAAACTTGAAAGCTGCAACAGATTGCCGAGCATATTGAAGAGTATATTAATGTTTCCCAGACGAAACATTCGTGTATCATGAAATGCCTTGAAATAAAATTCGGATCGCAGCAG
>NW_011967241.1:1167611-1197084 GCF_000949405.1 Vollenhovia emeryi | reverse complement strand
ATAGTGGAATCGTTAACAGCTGGAATTGCCACATATTACGTTACAGGTCACACGTACGCTTCCCATAACGGGTCCGAAATAGAATTGTTAATAGCCTACGTGTTACGTTACAAACTGTACGTTACGCTTCCCATGGCGGATCAAATAGGTCAAAGAGTATCCCGAAGAATTCCGAGCAGCACACTTTAACGACTTCGCATACCCCGCCCGGCGCGAATCCACCCCGAGTCCTACGAACTTTCTCCGACACTTTCCAAGCGCTTATGTTGTTTCACGTGTTGGGCGGAAACTTAAATCATTTGACGCACCTTGCGAGCCTGACCGTTTCCGTCAAGCTGTTCTAGATCAACGGCGATTCGTTAAGCCGCGATTGGGAAGCATTTGTCTGTATCGAGGCGTTAACGGTGACGGATTTAAGAGCCAACACACACACACACACACACACACAAGTATATAAATATAAAATGTAAAACAGAAATAGAATCAAAAGTGATAAGGCGAACATATAAGTTGTATTTGTTATCCTACCGTCTTGTTCCGATAATAAATTAATTCATCTCTTTCCTTTCGTTTCTTTCTTATTCTTATATATTGTTATTGTGTTTCGCAATCTTTCTAGTGTAGAATGATTCGGCGATACGCCAGATGGCTGCCAATTCATTTAATCTAACTCAGATTTCGTCCCTACGTTGCCGCGCGACAATGACACGACGATACAAAGGAAAACAAAGAAGGAAACGACCGACGCGACGCACTGGTATAGAAATCTGTTGTTGGTACGAATATAGTGATACGGGTTTCATAAATCAATGTCGAGAATGTTTGCGCTATCGGCGAGCACTGGCTGATGGATCGCAATATTTTAGTTTGCAATTTGCCAGATGATTTAAAAAGAACTGCGAGAGATTATTTAAATCGCGAGCGCGCTATCGGGTCCGCGCTCGCCTTCTTTCCGTTTTACTTTTTGCGCCAATGCATGAATAACTGCAATTCTTTCGCAAACTTGGATCGATTAATCTCCATTTATAATAAATCTGTAACCTATATTTGTAATATATTCATTCGCGCGCCATGTATTATATGAATACTATTTTGTTAATGTAATGAATTGTAGTTAAAAAGAATGTATTGTACTTTTAATGAACAATAAAATTAACGTTCGTTCTTAATCAATGCGGCAGCAAAAATGGAACAATTATCCTGTCGAATTAGTATAGCGAGAGGTGCTTATATTCGGACCGGATGTCGAGTCTCTTATTCGATATCCGCGTAACGGTCGGCAGCAGCGTATTTTCCGCGAGTCTATGGAATTGCCATCTTAAAATTCCGCGTGACGCCAGGGCGAACGCGTTCTTTGCGCCGGCGATAAAGTCGAACGAGAATAGATGAGTGACGCAAGGCGCCGTGAGGTCGCGATATGTATTCGATACTTATCCGTGGCCGACCAATATAAACGGGATTTCAAAAGGAATCGACGGGAATTGATCCAGCCTGTTAAGGATTACTGTCGAACATCGCATTATGACCACTCCTTCGCGATATCAGCGAAAGCTATTTTATGGCTTATGATAAGGGAGAAATTTCAGGTTCTCACGTACGTCAAAATTAAATCGTTTCTCACGTAACATGTCCTCGACTACATCGTACTGTAACGTGATAAAACTTGAACGAGAGATTGCCGGTCGGCAATCGAAAGATTGATATTGTCTTGAATCTGTCTTTGTGTGTGAATCAAAATGAAAATGGAGTTTACTCAAAAGTTACGTTAAATTAAAAACTATTTTCTTCTTCATTGACACATGTGTCATTTCAAATTGCACTCGTACAATATTGTACTTCTTCAATGTTTAACGTTAGACATTTTATATCATTATCAGACTTTCCATCTAATTTCCGTCAAGGGAAAATCGACTTCAATTTCGATAAAGGCCTGTCATAAAAATCCGATGCCGAGAGAGTAGGACGCATAACGTTTGCGATATTTGCTACACTATTGCGATTTCCATATATGCAAACGATAATTCAAATATCGCATCGAAATGTCGTGCCGATAACTGTCAGAAATGGTTAAAAAAAAATTTACATACATTTTTGCTCGTAAATTATAGCCGGAATTTTTACGGGAATGTTTGCGAGCGGGAAAACGAGGTTTGCCCTACGAAAAAGGCGAAAGGTTATTATCGGCCATAGCGGCGTTCGCAAAAAGATTTGGCGCTGCGATTTAACAGCATTCTTAATATTTCGCGATCCTTCCCGCAGCCGGCAGTGCGTCATGAAATTTCATCGAGGCGATTCTTATTTCAAACGTGCTACACGAAGTAGGAACTTCGCGGAATAACGTAACACACCGTCGCCATTACCTTACATCACCGTCGTTACATTACTTCCTCGAATATTCTACTCGATTACGAATTACGCCGCCACATTCCTCATTCGCTCATCCATTTTTATCGCATAATACTTTCGCATGCTACTTTTTATTTCGTCAGACTACTTGAATATAAGAAGCATATTTACTGCCTCAAACGACTCAACTTTAAACGTGTTGTAACTGTAACCAAGTGCAAAGTAGATTACGGAAAATTTTACAGTAACCCCGTCTCCGATATATTCTAATGCATAATTTCATTACAAAAATAAAATATTGATTCCATCGTAAGATGAATGAGATTTCTCTCAAACAGAAACTTCCAACATATCGTTGCGTTATTTTCAATATTAATTTTAAATCATATAGCGCGTTATATTTCTTCCGCATATACTGACATAAATTTTTATAATTGCGCTGTTTTCAAATCAACTCTCGATTATATCGCGCCGCGAGGTCAAAATCTCACTGCCGTCCGGAGATTATCGGCGCTTAAGATAAATCGTTTGACAACCAAGAGCCAAGCGATCTCGATCCGCGAAGACTCACCGTGTAAACGACGTGATAATTCCGATGTACATCGCCATGACACTGGACCGTCGACAGCATGTTGTCGGCCGGCTGTCAGTCCCCCCGAAAAAAAAGGACAACTATATCGGTCTCCGACTATCTCCACACTAACAATAAGCGCAACGACCCTGCGGCTCAACGTCACATCTGACCGATCCACCGCGCACTTTTTCACCGGCGATCCGTCGACGGTTCACCAGACACCCCGGAAGTTACTCGCGCGCGCCGTGCCGGCATCCCGCGACCGCCGACAGGATGTCACTTCCCGACAGTTTTTTCTTGTTTCACCCCTTCAATCGCATCGCAAACTCGATCGACACGTCGTTCGATCAAGGCGAAGCGGTCACTAATGAATTGTTACTGTCTTAATTCTAACATGAGGGACCTGGACCGGTCCTCGGGGAAGAAATTTGAGATTCGGTTCCGTCCAGACGGCCCGGAAGGACGCGGCACGTTCGATGGCAAAAGCCGACGGAGCACGAATGGAGAGCTCGCGCGTTTCGGAGCACGCATGGATAGCGATAGCGCTTAGACATAAGGAACACGCATGCGTGATGCCCCGGGCTGGTTCGCGCGCGCTGTGTCCGTCGCCGTTGCCTTCCTCCGCGTGTACCAACGTCCTCCTCGTCTGACAGTTCCCGGCTTTTTCAGTTATCACCGTCATTGCTCCGACAGCTCGTGTCCTTCGACAATGCGTTGCATATCACGTTTTTGCACCACGAAACCATGCAAAATTTCTCGGGGGTGTCTCTGTCTCTCTCTCTGGCATTGGAATATAAATAAAAAAACTCGCTGGAACGAATTCAGGTGCTATTTTACGTTATCCCGGAGCGTAAAAATGATAAATTTTTCAACAATCGAGATCGCCACGTCAACCTTTCTTCAAAATCTAAATTACTTTGTAAATTTTCATGTCTAGAAAATGCTCGCGCTATACTGTACGATATTTACGCGAAGTAAACGTGATTTTAATTTTCCTCGCGCGTGCAAATGAAAAATATATCGTGAGTTTTTGAGCGAATAAGTATCGTAATCATCATTACATTTTGGTCACAGACAGATCTTCAATTTCGAGACAACGATTATGGGAATAGCGTGCATTCGTTTCTCTCTCATTTTTGGCGAACAAACATTAGAGTCGAACGCAAAAGTGATGATAAAATGTGGAAATAAAAAACTAGGGAGAGGAAGACCCGAAGAAGGGTCGAAACGTATTTATACTTGATACCATTAAAGAGAGAATTTTAATTCGTACTGTGAGAACTGAGATCCGTTCATTTTGTGGCTCACATTGGCACTTCTCCTTCCTTAATTTTCTTCTGGGAGCCTTCACAATTTTGGAATATTAATAAAAAACTAATTAGTTTATCGCGGTAGACAATCCCGTCACATTCTCGTTAAGATTCGCGGCGTCAACTCTCCGTTTCGTTGCGAGCTATTCATAATAGTGTGGATTAAATTAAATTCCATTACATTCAACAATGGCGCATCGGAGGACCGATCAATCTTATCCCGGCCAAGCCGCGACGCGTAACGGATTTATTTTACGATTATAGGCGGCGGCTTTAAATTATTATTCCCCGCTCTATCTCGATCGATTATCGATATAGTTTCGATCCGAGACGCTCCGTCACTTTTACCGCCTAAACCGGTTCGCGAGACCGATCATTTGTCTCGATCCGCGTGTTCTCCCGATCCCGCCGTGTCATCGTCGTCCTTGATCCGCGATCGTATTCTGATTGGGCGCAATTGATCAATGGTCTTCTTCTTTAATTTACGAAAATGCATCAGGCTCACTTTCGTCGCCGACTGTACGCTGCCATCGTCAATTATTATTTGATTCATGATAACGCGAGATTAATGATCCCGAACAGAGTAGTTTAATTACTCCGCTCGATTATGCTGCGAAATACTTCAATAAGGACTCGTGATATAATGAACAAGTGCGATGTTACAAAGACCGTGTTACGAAAACAACGTCGAAGTTATCCAAGAGAATTTTTCTTCGAGATAAATTTAACATCGCCTTAATAATGTTATACTAAATTGCGCTGCGACGAATAAACATTTAGCTTCAGCTGATCAACGACGGTTCTTTTTAGTTTTGTTTATTTCCCCATATCAAAGGAGGAGAGGATGTGGTAATACTGTCGAACGGCGAAGAAAAGAAAATGCGCCGCGCTATATACAGGTCTTACGTTTCATTCGCCTAAAATTAGCTGTGATTTCTGCACAAGTACAGGAAACAGGAACCGCCAACGTCGGAACAATAACAACGATCGATAGCCATTTCACGCGCCGTATTAATAGAATTCAATCTTAGTCGTAGCCGCTGGTAAAATCACAATGTCGACGAATCTTTATTTTCGAGGGCTCACGACTAACCGCCAAGAATAGAATCTGAACGTCGTTAAAGTTTCAGAGATTTCTTTCGGTCATTACGCACTTGTATTTCTTTTCGCGTGTCCGTATAACTTTCGAAACGTCGTTATGGTAGCAGTTAACGATCGAAAGGAAGTTTAATGATTTGACAAATTAATAAAATTCGTACGGCTCAAATGTGATAAACGCGAAGAAATGAAGAGCCGCGACAGGGGGTTGGTGTCTCAATATTTCATATTTTAAATTTATCGCGAAAAATATTACCTCAACCAGGGTTTGAACCTGGACTTGAATCTCAACCAATTCGACGACCAAGCCACGTGGAATGTATTTATCGCAATGAACAGTCTAATGTTGATTCCCGGCTGCAACCTATCGTGACAGTATTCGAAACGAAAACTGCGCGCCGACTTAAATCGTCAAGTCTTTAAAACACAGTACAATCATCCCCACGATGTATCCCCATTATTACCTTCCCACCCGACCAAATAATTACATGAAAGTAAAAAAAACGCGTGTTACGTTCGCGTAAAAACAAATTAATAAAATTCGTATTTACTATTATTATTTGAAACGTGACTGTGAATGTATAACACAGAAATTATTAATTATACAAAAACAACGTATCAGATAGTTCCTACGATTAAAAAGCGTTAAATTGATAATCGTCGTTTTCAGTGTGCGAGAAATATCTAAGAGGGCAGAAATATGCTCTGCTTCTTAGCGAAATTGCAAGCTTGCAAATACTTTTATGCGCCATTCGGCATGCGATACACATCGCGTACGAATAAAGTCCCGAGCACAAGAAAAATCCTCGCGGCATTGTGGCAGCAATGAAGATCGACGATCTTCGAACAAGGAACTTCGGAGAGCCAGGGCGTCTTTTCATTACGACGGAGATTCGCGATCGATAGATCGTCCCGGTGGGCGGTCCGTGGCATCATTTTTTACATGGCCGGTGGGTGACTCGGGCAAGATAAATTCTTGTTTCTCCCTTTTCCCTGTTTTCATGTACACTACCCGTAAACGATGCACGAACGAAAAAGATACGACGTTTTAACACGAGCGCATTTCATTATCTTCAACAAACGCGCGCGTGCGCTTTAGGTAACGTGTATACAAACCGCACGGCGGTATTGTTTTTATACGATAAAGATTGTACTTTTTGTGTGGCGACCGTGGCACAGACAGCTAAGTGCTGTTCTAGTCAACTCTAGTGAGCCGAGTTCAAATCCGACTGGACATCGTCGGTTTTTATTCGATCGTCACCTCTCGGCAGGACGAAACAAGTCACCGAGAGTATATATTTACCAAGAAAACCTCTCGCCAGAGCCGTTCGGAACCGGCATAAAATTGTAGGTCCCATATATCTGATTCAGATATATATACGAGTGGTCGGAATGCTCGAAATCGAGTCAATACGACTAATTATTATTCTGTATATACATACAAGATACAGAAAATTAAACTGAGGAAAAGTTATGATTCATAATATGATGCAGAAAAATTACTACTGATTTCTATGATATAATACAAATTGAGAATAGTCTGATATGATTATAAAATTCATTGTTAAGATCCCTCAGTTATCTTTTTTACCGACACAGTTCAAATGTAGTTTTTGCGCTAGTAATTCTTTTTATTGGTGTTTATGCAAAATAATACCAGCATAAGTTGCGGAACGTATAGCAGAACATTTTCATACTTGATAACGCTCGGTTCAAAAGTCTAATAAAAAAATTGGTATTTCAAATTTTCAATTTGTCGTTCGTGTTAAATTTGAAATTGGCTTTATAAAATTGCAAAATTCTCCCACACGATTAAAGACGCATACAGACAAAACTAGGGACAATTGACTTTGTGAACAACGAGGAGAAATTAAAAATATTACTATGTGAAGCTGTCACCTAACTTAACCACAAACACTTATAAGATAATATTTTAAATTCCTCTTCCTCTTTTACATAAAGTCGACTGTCCCTGTTTTGTCTTTATGCGTACTTTAATCACATGGAAGAATTTTGCAATTTCTTAAAGCCAATTTCAAATTTAACACAAACTACAAATTGCAAATTTTAAATACCATTTTTTTATTAGACTTTTGAACCGAGTGCAATCAAGTATGAAAATGTTCTGCTATGCGGTCCGCAACTTATGCTGGCATTATGTTGTGCATAAAAACCAATAAAAGGAATTACAAGCGCAAAAACTACATTTGACTGTGTCGGCAAAAAAACGGCTGAAGGATCTTCTTAATAAAATATATGCGTAAATATGCAGGCCTCGGGTATGTTAGAGTTAATAAATGCTTGAAGTTATATATATCTGAAAGGAACTTTACCGCAAAAGAATCGCGCGTTTGCATGATTTTTCAGTGGCGCTAACAAACCAAGATCACGCGAGCGTCTCGGCGCGACGTGCACCGAGAGCCATTAATCTCGCCGTTGACTCTTTAATCGCTAATTAGCCAACAATTTATTTTGCGAGCGTAGCTCACGGACGGACACTCGTGTCTGTCGCGCGAATTTAAATCCGACGCCGCCGCGTCCGATGAGAAATCGCATCGAATTTCGGGATGCAAATGCAGGCGAGAAAGCAATTTCATGGCGCGCGCGCGCGTGTGTCGGTGCGCGTTCACGCATCGCTCGCGAAACCAATTAAAGCTCTCTCGCGGCGAAGGTCGCCGCTTTAAAGTGCACCGGCGGGATAGCCGCGGAAGACGCTAATGCGGGGGCGCGCACGGTGGTGATGGCGGCGGCGGTAGTGGTGGTATTTTACCGGCGAGCAAAGCGGGCGGAACATTTTTCATGCTTCCGACATAAAATCCTGGCGAGAAGCGGAGCATTAATCCTTCAGCGGCATCGAAGGTTCCTCGGCGGAACGGCTGCAAGCAAGACAGTTCATAAATTTCGATGCACTTAGAGCGGCGCGCCAGCCACCCCTTCGACGCATCGAATCTTTACCCCGAGCAATCGGTAAAAGACGAGACGTGGATAGATGGTCGGAGATGATAAAAAAAAAGGCTGGAGACAATACCGGGACCCTCGATAGGCGCAGATATCTAGACATGTTTTCATACTTCCGGAAGAAACTGTCTTATAGACATTATGCCAACAAAATACAAATGTGGATATTATATACTTTTTAAAAACCTTACGAAGAGATTGTTGTTGAAACGCTGCTATCTGGCGATGTAAGAAAATGTAACGATTACAATAAAAGTAATCAAATATTGGATTAAGTAATTGCATTATTGTTAAATCTCCGTCTTTATAACAATGAAAGCTCCCGTGCTTTCTTTCGTGGAAGAAAGACGGTAAGTACTTTAGTCCGCGAATGGATTCTTTTACTCGTGGAACCGTTCAATAGACTATAATTACTTTACATTCTTTGGATCATAGGAGTGGTACGAAATTACTATGGGCATTAAAGAGCTACGATTTGCTATTGGACAAAAGGGAGAAAATCGCGAGTGAGAGAGAGAGAGAGTAACGTTTGGGATGGCTGAAGTTGCGTGTATATACCGTGACGCTATATAGAATAATGACAAATCGTTCGGGCGAAAGAATGTGTCAGCAGCGTATAGAAAAATGCAAACTCTGATAAACGCACGGAACTCGAAGAGAAACTTTCTCTTTCCTCTCTCTATCTCCCCCCTTCTTGCTCTCTCTCTCTCTCCTTCTCCATTTCTCGTCTCTCTTTCCCTTGCATAAACTGACACGGTTACTGGGAAAGCCGAGTGTGCTTCTAGAATAAATCTCTTTTATGCATTATGCGGCATGCGATGTGTCGCCGAGAGTGTCCCGCACCTTCGATGGACGCTTCGTTTTACTCTTATCTGCCAAGGTAGTCTGGAAAACATTGCGTTCGCGCTTCCGGTTTGCACTCCCTTCGAAGGACTCATCTTTTACCTTGGGATCTGTGGCGATCGTGGCGTGGAGATACGTGCACTAACGAGCCGAAGATCGAAGTTCAAGTCAAGAAAAAATTGGTTTTTACCCGATCGCCACGTTTCATGATGAAGAGGCAACCCACCGAGAGTATCCTGCCATAAACACTCCTCTATTGGGATCACGATGCTCAAATCGAGCATGATATGATTAGCTAATCATCTACCCGTCTGTTACTTTCCTCGCTAAAAAGTTATTAAGCGGCGGGTCTTAGGCTGCGCCCTAGAAAATGCAGCCCTATTTGTTGCAGAAAATTATATAATTATTGTACGAAACTAATTATACACTATTATATACTAATGTATAATATATATAATAAAAATTTGACGGTACTGTGTCTAATATACGCAGAAACTGTTTAGACTCTCGAAGCCGCGCGTATCTAAATTTACCCGGAAATTATGCTTCCGATAAGCGGGCACGCGCTTAACAGATCGCGTCTGGTGCCTGCACCGAGAGTGCGTCGCTCTTCTTTCGTTCTGTTAAAGATCGAATCCAGGAGCACGGTGCAACCCCTTCTCGGTTACCGTAAATAAATCCGTAACATTTACGCGTGCACGGCAGATGTTAGAGACGCGTGTCGTCGGCTGATGTACCCTCTCAAAAGGGAAACGCGAGAATTTGAAAAAGAAAAACATCGGCCGCAATGACAGTTTCAAGTTCGGCGACAGTTACCTCGCGATATTTCATAGAATTGACAGTGACTTTGACCGATGACGTTTGTAGACGAACGTAGTGAAGTATTCAATAATGTACGATACGACGCAATTCTATTTAAGCTTTTAGATTCGCTGCAATAATAAATTGCCATTACTGTTAATCTGTAAAGAATTAAAAGCAATATTAATGACGTCATATTGTAGTCGCCTTGAATAAATTATAGCTACGCAATAATCAAGTGAATTATATAGTCCGTGTAATTCTAAAATATCGATAAACACGCATCTGTTGCAACAAACGGTAATTCAATACCCCTATCGAGTTGTTGTGGAAATACAAATTATTGTTTAGCGATTCGTGATAACAAATATTTATAGGTATTTAGCTCGCAAATTTGAATGCTGGAGAGAAATATGTTATATCATCGGGTAAAATCTGTTTGTGAAATAAACCGTAACGCGCAGCAACAGGATTCCACCAGGATTCCAATGAAAATTTTCGTCATTATCGTTTATGAAATTAAATTAATGTTGGAAAAGTTTATGCCGAAGGTTCTGAAAGAGTTGTCAGGGAAGGAAATAAAGACATCCCCGTGAATAAATGTGCTTAATTAACGGGAATATTACACAGTATCCACACTTCGATCGACATTTTTATCTTGCAGCACATCCTTCGTCAAACAGAAAACCATTAATTATAGAACAAATTTAGAGACTAAATAAAATTACCCACAAAAAGAGAAAAAGTAAGGTGTAAAGTTTTTCAATCAACTGCCGAGTCACGTTTCGAAGTAACAAGTGTACGTTTAAAGTACAATTTTTGTTACTTGCGAACAAAAGAGAAAATACTATTTCATTGGCGAAACACACAACAAAACAATCCTACGTAGTAGGTGAAACACCGCGAGATGTACGTTCCGTCGTTAGTTATGCAAACTGGTGACACAAACATGAATATGCAAATCGTAATATGCGCCACGCACCGTGCATTTTTGCGCGGCGAAATTCGGTGAAACGGCGAGTGGCAAAAGTCATCGAAAAATTCGCGGGATAACAAGAGATTGCGTATCCAGCTGCGTCATTATGGACCGCGTTGTATCCTGTCAACGGTCTAACAACCTCCGGTCCTGTTTCCCGACCTTTCGTCGAAACGGTTAGACGCGGAACACGCGTACAACGTTTCTTGCACCGATGATGACTGGCAGCTGCAGGATTCTCAAGGATCCGCTGCTCCTCTTTTCCGTTCCTTTTTTTTTTCAACTGCCGACCCTCTTAACCTTAAACCCTTTTGGCGAATACGTGCCGCAAAGAGCGGAGGCAAGGACGAAGGGCAAGAGAGCCCTTAATGGAACTTTAGTTAAAGCGGATGGAAAATTAGCGAGCATGCGGAGAGGCGAGATTAATCGCCGACGTATTTAATATTCGCGTCGTTAGAACGTGCAAGAGCACTGGTTGCGCTGAAACGTTTAACCGTTGCTTTATAATCCCTAAAATATAATATATTTCCTTTACGTTAATTTATTACGATATCGAGATATTAATAAAACAGATTTGACACAGTGGCGAGTGTGGCGCAGAGAAAAGTGCGCTGCTTAGGCCCAGTTTCACCAAACGTCGCTCAACGTTAATCTTAGTTTAATTCATGTTTGTCTCTATCTAAAGTAACAGTTGGAAAGAGACAAAGAACGAATCAAGCTAAGCTTAAAGTTAAACGACGTTGGTGAAACCGGGCCTTAGTAAACAAACGAAGGAAAAGATCCGAGTTTAAATCCACGAGCACCACTGGTTCTTTCGGAATTTTCCGAAGGGAAGTGGTATAGTATCCTGCCACACATATCCTTGGGTACAGCCCTCCAGATTGGAGGTTTCCTTCGGCAAAATTAGCAGCCTACCGAAGACGAAGTAAATGCTCAAAGTACTGTACCAGAACGAACTGGATAAAACAGGCTTTTAAGCCTAACACGAGGAAGAAGGAGATTTGACACGACTTGAGCATACTCGAATACAGTACGCTACTGCTCGATTACACTTGAATTTGCTAATCCCGATCTCCGTACGCCCGTACGGAACGATCGGAACCCAATTTCCTGAGGTTCCCAAATCACAACTGCGCTCGTGAAAATTTTATTGTCGTCATACACTCGCAACGCGGAACGACTTCCGGCAATGCTGGAGAGCATAACTCACAGCAGGACGAATTCAAATATCTGGTGGTAAAAATCGACGCTCGTGGCGAGCGAGCCCGGCCGTGTTAAAACGTCGCTCCATTATTCCGGCCGAGCCGGTGACTTTTACGAGCGCAGCACGAGCGGTCGTTGCAGTTATCGCGGCGTTACATCGCGGAGTTACGTCGCCGTAACGATTGTTGCGGGATGATTGTGGCGCGCGGCCGTATTCGGCGCTTTGCCGATCGCAACGAGATTCGGCGATTGAGACGTTAATTAGCGAAAGATGCGCTCGCCGTCTCCCGATCCGCGCCGCGGGATCCATTCCCGGCTAATTAACTCGCCGCGGCGAGCACCTCGGCGCTAGTAAAAAGCGTCGCGGATTAATCACGACGCGCTATATCTATATACGACGCCGTCGTTATCGTCGTCATTTCTCGTCGACGATGCGACGTCGTGGAAGTCCTACGACGACTAGCCCGACACGGACCTCACCTAAGGCGACGTACTTGCGGGCGGGTTAGTGACTTCTCTTTGCATATCGCAGGTAATCTGGTCGAGGGCTCTGGCTTTTCAGAGCGGGGGCGATTCTCGACTCGCGCTATCACTCACTCCCGGTGTAATCGTGACGCGCGCCGCACCCGCGATTATGACGTCTGGTAAATTACGTACTATGGTGCATGGCATGATACGTACTATTTATAGTAACCGCACGATAATGCACCTGCGCGTTTCTACGCGCCGGAATATACGCGATTAGAGCGGAGCGGAGGGAAGGGGAGGGCGCGAGGGCGGGCGGGGGCTCTTAAATACGGCTTAGGATAATTCCGAAGAATGTAACCGCTTTGAAAAAGAATGAGGCCGGCTACGTTTCGTGACTTTAATGACTCTAGAGGCGAAATAAACAAGCTCTGCGGCAAATGAAAAGAACCCGGTGTACACTGCGCAGATGCTAATGAAGAGTTATACAATGCTCAACTAATTCAATGTGGCAATAACCAACTTTGCTAATTGGTGGTGGCTACATGTAAATGCCGCGTATTCGTTTGACATAATAATATGGCGGCATTAATTAGCATTAATAATAGCAATGCGGACCTGTCAGTCTGAAAAACGTCATAATAATGCCATAATAATGTATATCGCGTTGTCATATAAGCTTCATCTAAACAGGCAATGTGTATTCGTTAGTAATATCTATTTCTACTTCTGCGCTTCAATTTATTAATTTTCTTTTAGCCAGCCTTCAACATAAAAATTGCCAGATACGGTCAAACTTGAAGTTGGTAATTATTGCTGGCGACCTTGAGGATTGTTCCTGTTGGTTTATTAATTTTCGCCCCCTCTGGCACAGATGTTAATCAAAATTTTGCTATTATTCATGTACTGCACGGCGATATCGTAGTAAATCATATTATCGATCCTCCGAGAAGATTGTCAGAGTCGCTCCGTTTAGCTATCCGTTAAAATAAGCAGCCTCTTTGTCTGGTACCTATTACGTAAATAAGGAATTTCCCAAAGAGGCCACCGATATCGACGGCCGCCATTAATCAGTGCTAATGTGTTAACGATATCAAATTGCAATCGCACGCATAATTGAGCCGCGGCAGATAATTCGATTTGTGCCGCAAAATTCGATCTCGCGTTGAATCTCCGCCGGACAAGTGTGGCGGAAATTCCGATCTTGAAGTATGTTGGAATGTCGAAATAGCAGAGGTCAAAATATATTGAAATAATTGTTCGGCTAAGACAAATAAATTCGAATAGGAAATTGCTGGTTCACGCGATACAGCGATAACATAAAAATTTTTCAAACATTTAAATACCACAAATAACAGTACTTTTGCGTAATCTAACGCAGCTTTAATTAAAACTTTTCAAATTCTTATTTTATTTTATTTTCAACGTCCATCGATAACTTAAAAATTTTCCCTGCTTTAATGCTTCTCTATCTAGCGATAACTTTCTTATGTCAGAGATGTGGTGTATCATACCCGTTTGAAGTCTGCTAACTGCGATAGTCTGCGATAACGTGAAATCCAGGTCATAATTACGTAATTAGGTCGGCAATATAAAAAAAAATGGGATCGTCGTGGGCTTCGGAATAATAAATGAAGCGTCGATGTAACCGTATCGATTTGGTCGGTGTATCAAGCGTAACCTTTCGTCGGGGATGAATCCGCGAGGAAATTTGGCGAAAACAAGATTAGTGTAAGATATTACAACACGGGTGCAAACATGGTAGTTTTATCTGGGGAGATAAAATCTGCGAGAACGAGATCCTAATTTATTGTTCGCCTGACGAGCGTTTCACTTTTTCGCGGCGCGCTGTATCTCCATGCGCGACGGTGTAAATACGCGTGCGGTATCACCGCAATCGCAACTACGGTAATAAACCGCTGTAAGTTGCCAGGTTGCGTTATTTGCGGTCGCTATTTCATTTGCAGTACTATATACCTGGTGGAAGATACGGGGGATTGTTCAATGATGTGGTTATTTCAATCAAGGCCTGACAAGTCCGACATTCTAAATCTAGTGGAACCTTTTGAGAGACTGTAATAAGAACCGATAACTGTATTAACGTCGGTAAGTGGACTTTTATATTACGTATTCGTTCCAGTTTACCTCTCCCTTTACTCCCAAGAAACACCAATGGCAAAGCCTCAGAAGCCTCAGACAGACGGAAATAAGGTTGCCCGTGGAAATAAATTCTAATCCCGTTTCCCCGTAACAAACGCCGGCGCTAATTTCGCAATTACGTATTCGCTGTCTTAGTCCGCTTCCCGACAGCGCGGCCAGGAAGAGATCTTCATCTGCCAGTCGCGCGCGAATGGGACGACCTTAATCCCTAAACGTCACGTCAAACATTTCTCTCTCGCGGCGCGACGGGCGGGACTTAATTCCATAAAAGACAAACTCGCGTCGCCGGGAGAAATTCAATTTGTGTGCGAGTTTTGCATAACGAGTACGCCGCGATGGCCACGTATATATAAGCCCGATAGTTTCTCATTAAACCACGCTGACCCAGAACCAGATCCCACAGCGCGAGCACAATGGCACCAACGTCGGGGGTGACCGCCCCCTCGGCTGCTCGACCGGTTCAATTGGATGTACGGCTTGCATACCGATAGTCTCGCGGGGACAATACTGTGCGTAAACCTGTATACGCCTCGACACGTATATACGTGTTTTCCGTAGTGACGCAAGCACCGCTATAACAACACGTAGAATTGACGCATGATATGACAAAGAGAGAGAGAGAGAGAAAACAAATTCAGTACACTGTGAGCTAGAGGACTCCTTATTTTCCAACAATTGCAGGCGGCTTTGAAAGCTTTCGCGAGCAGCCGGCTCGCATTGAATTAAAATGCGCAACCTGCGTTCGTCTCGACATTCATATCAGATTTGGAAAACAATCGGGGGAAAATTGTACAACAAATTTCCAAGCTGTTAACATTAGATTAAAAAAAATTTCCAAGTTGCAGATATTGCCCAAAAAAAATCTGGCGAATGCGCCCTTGAAAAGCCACAAAGCCAGAGTATCGTAAGTAGTTTCTTTCATGGGAACGCAAATTTGCGACTAAAAATATTCCATATGCAGCTGTCGCGCGTTGTTTGGTGAGCGAAATCGGTTGCGACATTGAATGCATGCAGAATGCACATTGAACGTGCTCACGTATCGTGTATCGCGTATGTATCGCACTCTGCGAAAGCTCACCGGTGCCTCGATCCCTGACCTACATGGACGACGGAACCTCAAATGGTGGTTGATATACCCCGGAGGATTTCTGAGACCCCGGCTCAGCGCTCACTTGCGCGACGCTCGCACTCGCGACGAGGCTTGGCACAGCGAAGAGAACACAGCGACGCTTCGTCGCCTTTCGCGTATGACTGAGATAAAAGTTTATTGGTCTTTCGGGGAAAATGTCGCCGCGGTCCGCGTCCTGCTGCGCGACTTACAGCTCAACATTTTGCACGGCGCGGTCGTGTCGGAAGAAATTGTTTCTCGTTACCTTTCGCGAGGCACCGCGGGCGTCGCGAGCTCAGGTGGCGTCGCAAAATGTCGCTCGTGATTTCACGACGGAGGTACGCGAGATTGGGTGGACGATATTCGCGGCAAGATAAGACATCGCGGAGGAAATTCCGCTCTGGTTTTTAAACGGTACGTACCTCGAAACTTTTAGCACGCTGTCATTTCTATCTGTACGCATAAGATTACATAAGTACCCCAGGCTAAAAATGCCGATATTAATTAATAAAACAATTTTTCTGAAATGTATAAATCATATCAAGTTGAAGTTCTTTTCTTCGCCAGTGAATAAAACAACGGAGGTTTAAAAATTATTCGACGTAACTGGCTGAAATGTTTCTTCGTTCGAGACACAACGTTTCGACAGTGAAGTTCCTTTTCAATACTTGCAGGGCAATCGCCTAACAATTCTAGATCTGAATCTAATTAAGACTGCAATTATAACAAATGTGTAAAACTGTAGTCACGGGTATTGTTTCATTACGTCGAATAATTTTTTAACAAGTGCATAAATAATTCTTATTTCTCCTAAATTTTAACAATTAATTCCTCATTGGAAAAATCTAATGCGCCGCATCATCGTGAAGAAATCGCGCGTGTTCTTTCTCCAAATTGAATCTTGCGAGGTATGTAAGACTAAATTGCAATAATTTCTGCACCGTATTGCAGACTGGCTTAATTTGATTAACAATAGGTGCTTACCGTGACTTGCTGATTAGTCGGACTAGGGCTAGGGCTGGGAGTGGAATTTGGCGTAGAGAGCTCTCCAGATGCCGGCGAAGGCGAATTTGCAGTGACACCGCCGACGGTTGGAAATGCCCTCGCTGGATCGGCTTGCCATTGTTTATGGATTTGCTGCGAGGTGTCTCGGAACCGCGCGCCCTGAAACAACGAGCGCATAATTTGTTAGTAAAGATGTTAGAGGAGACGTTTGCCGAGTATTCAGAAACACACATTAGTCATTTTACTTATTCGGATTGTCCGCCTGAACGTAGCTTCCCTAATTTCTCCTAAAATAATAAGGCACTTCGAGCACGTATTATCGTGGGAGTCATTTTGAAAAATTGAGAAAAAGTAAGAATTGCTCAGCCTATCATTTGAAATGTGCTTATCGAAACTTCCTTCTAAGTAAAAGTGCAACGATTCCCGTGCGCGTAAACGCGTACCATTTCACGGCAATTAATATGCGTACGCGTGATCCGGCGCGCTACCGAGCACTTGCATCCTTGAAGAACTAGATCGCCCACATAAGCGTCATATCATCAGATGACACAGTTCGATTAGTCTCGGACATTTGCCTCTAGACAATTGTATCGAGATCGATCGCTCCGCTTCGCCGATCCGACAAGTCTAATTAGAATGGCGAGCCAGCCTACACGATTGCCGTAAATAGGGTCACATTCCCTGCTAAATTCTACATTAAACTGAAATCCCGTTAGCTATCTCGTTTCATATCACCCCGTGAGTGTAACATATCAATCTTAGCTGGTACACGTGTCAAGTTAAAAAAATACTCGTGAAGACTTGAAGCGGATAATCGAGCCGAGTCGCAACGAATTGAAACCTACGGTTAAGAAACTGATGGCCGAAAGAAATAGCCATTGACTTATTCCTCTCTTTTCGACGTCACAGCGCTTGACGGTATTCTTTCTCTTATATGTACCGTGATATTATTTAATGTGCGTGACTTACAATTAATATATATATGGGAAAATATGTGTGTCAATCGTTTACCGTGACGCGTATCCGCCGCAATTAATTTTACAGCGGCTGTCGAGATGACGAGTTGACTGGCTGCCCGGTGCCGCAAGTTCGTAGACCCCGCGGCCGAACTACGAAGGATTGCGTGCGCGTGTGCAATCCTTCAAGAAACGGCGTCGCTCGCGGATGCGATAATTGCGCTTATGCAACGCCTCGCCGTAATAGCAATTAGCGTCGGGGGAGTATAATAGCGGCCGTACAAGCTGCGTCTTTCGACGTGCTCCGAACGTGGCCCGCGCCTGCCAATCGACGCCGCGGCCTTTTTAAGACCCGAGACCCGTACGCGGGTCCCTCCCCCCACTCCCCCGTTCGCGGGGCACGTCGGCGAATTGCGGGGGGGAGTTAATCTAAAATTTTTCACCCGTGTCAAATCGGCGCGCCCGATTGCCACGGTCTCGGAATTAATTTCGCGAGGAATGAGGCTAATTTACATCCGCTACGGCGTTCCCCTTCCAATCGCGGCCACATTGTATGTAATAATATCTCACGTCGCGTCGTGTTATCTCCCGCAGATTCCGTGCCGCGATTAAAAGATGCAATTTTTCCGGAAGCCCCTCTTAGCGCGCGGCATTAAATCTACGGTCGCGCGTAGCACGCGTCGGTCAAAGTGACACTCGCGGAATGGATTGGCAAAACAGTCGGTGTTTGCACAGCTACGTACGTACACGGTGACTCGGAAGTTCTTTCTTCGACTTCTCTTTTCGGAAATATTTCATTCGGTGAGGACGACCGCGCTCGAATATTTCCTCCACAGTTATTACAAGTTACACGTTACAATAATTAATACTGTAGTACAGCAATTTTTTAGTACAATTGAACGTACCTTAAGTTCGCGTAATTTTCAATGTCAATTCTCTGAAAATACGCGAACGTGTCGAAAGCTCAAAGCCCTTATCAGACTACGGATTGCGATTGAGATTAGATTGAAATTTGACCAATCGGAGTAAAAGTCACTAAACTTGAGATTAGTAAACTTTACTCCGATTGGTCACATTTCAATCTAACATCAATCCGTAGTCTGATGCGGGCTTAAGGGATTAAATGTAAATTCACCTCGTTGAGGTGCAGCAAATTTTATGCAATTTTTATCACGAATGTGCAATGGCAGGCGTTTACGTGGGAAAAGAGATGCACGCGGAATCTGCAACTTTCTCCGCATACAAAATTGAATGGAAAGTAATAAAAATCATATGGGAGGAGATTTACGTTTCACCCGATATGTGTGTACCAGGCTGGATCTCGATGTACGCGAATCTCGACGTGCGAGGGACCGAACGGGGACGCCTTCGTGTGCGTCGATCGTACGAGCTCACATAAACGTGCACGATCGAGACTAACGGGCCGCTGTGATTTAGCCCCCGTCTTTCATGACGCTGCGCCGAGAGTGATCCGGCACGATCAAGATCGTCCAGATACGTCCGTGGCATTCACGTGGCGATCCGGGCGATCTACGCGGAGGTCGACTACCGGATACGGTGCAGCGGAACGCGTGCGGGGCGCGATCGTTTTCATCGTAAACAAAGGCGCGGTTTAAATAGCGCTTCAGTTAAATCACGATTTATGGCGGATAAAGCGGCAATGTTGCGAAACAAAACTCTCTCTTCCGTCGCCGTTGTTCGTGTAATAATGCGAATCGCATGGTACCTTGTATGACGTAGCGAAAACTTAACTGTTTATGTTGTAGAATCATTTAGATTCGCAGATAACGTATCAGCCAAGTTCTCTCCGCCTGTATAATTTTAAGTGATGATAAATTTCAGTTGCATTTTAAGCGCAAGTGCTGCCCTTCTTCACGATGATACGTTAAAAAGTCACCAACGGCCGAAATAATTTCGATTTGACGCCAATAAAAAGTTTGCAGTATTTCATGAGAGTGAGAGAGAGAGGGAGGAGAGACGGGGAGAGACAGGCAGAGACCGATGAAAAATATGATCGGTTTTTCGATCAAATTTCATCGGTAACTGCAGTTCATCGGATAAACTTCATCGGATATGTACATAATTTAATCGGAGAAGTTAATCGGAAAAATTAACCATCGGAAATGCTATACTTAATTGGTTTATCCGATGGAAATTTGTCTCAGTATAATATTCCTACGTTACATGCAGATTCGAACGTCATCAGAACATGACGAAAAAATCGTTCATTATCAGCGCGCCGTCCTTCCTCCCTGTATTCTGAATTGCCTATCGCTCGAGAAGATCGACTGTTATCTAACACGTTATCGCGTAATCCTCACATGAACACGCGCGGTCGGCTCGAGCACGCGGCGAAAATTGATTGCATCGCGACGGTAATGCAACGCGGTGCAGTTCCGCTTTTTGTTATATCCGCGGGAAGGGTTACAGAGCGGCGACGTCGTCTCGCGTTTGCGCGCGACGTCGTTTCCCTGCGAATTAAACGCCTCGCGACATTTTTCAGGATCAAGTGTCCGCGCCGGAGCGCGAAAGTGAGCGAACGAGTGCGCCAATTTCGCGGCGATGTACCGTCGTGCGCGGCGTGCAACGTTATCCGACAACCGAGACGACACGCCGCTTCTCTAGTTGAGGTTTTGCGGATGGGAAGTTCTTGGAATTTCGCTGTAATTCGAGGCGTGCTGACAAGTGGGATCACGACGGATCCTGGCTGTCGTATTTCGTATCTTTCAGCTCGCGCTTTTCGCATTGCCAATCGAAAAAATATGCCATTCACTAAAACTCGTCCACGCCTGAATTAGCGTCATATTCGGTAACTTGAAGACTCTGTCAACGGGACACCGTTTACTTCATAATTAAAATAATTAATTTCAAGTAACGTATATTAAAACAGAAAGCCCAGAAGACCCGGACGAAGGTAAGATATGAAACATTTATTACGCTCGGAGGAGTAGCTGGAGGAGCACTGTCTCTTCTCCGTTCGCTCGAAAGCCACGTCATGACGCGTTCGTTATTCCCGCCGTCATTAAAATGAGAAACGCTGGACGCGCCGGCCAAGTGTTGGCATGCCAATCGCGAGCCCCGTCCGTCCTCGAGCGCGCGATGCCGCGAGGACTAATCGCGCGATCGCAAAAATCGCGGGGCGCGTCGAGGAGGAAGCGATCGCGCGCCGAATTGAAGTCCCTCCCGATGCCGCGCCGCGTCTCCTATCGGGCGATCTTACCGCGTACCTCGTCGAAGAGGTCGTCCAGTTCTTTCCGTGGTATCTTGGCCTTCATCCCGCGGGCATTCCTCGCGTCCAACTTCCCCGACGTCTCTTTATCTCGTCCGCTGCGCGGAAGAGACCGAGCGGGAAGCAATGTCGGAGAGGAGAAAGAGGAGAGCCCGGTTCCCTTCGTTTCTTCAAACCTCACGAGCTGGACCTCGCGGTTCCCCCCCCCCCTCTCTCTCTCTCTCTCCCTCTTGTCTCTGCGGATGATCCCGAGAGACGCCGCTCTTTCTTAGACGCACAAATAGTCGATGACGCGCGGCAAAGTGCGAGAGAAGGTCGCGCGATAATGGCCACGACGACGCGCGGCCGGTTCTGCACTCTTCATCGTCGGGGACGTCGTCGTTGCGCCAACCGGTCACGTCGGTTCATCATTCATCGCCGGCTGCTCGGTCTCCGTTCGACTGGAGCGCGCGCCCGGAGCGGCTCATACGAAATTACACTGACACACGACACGTCGCATCCGATTTTTCACTCGGGTTCTCGTCGCCGTTCTCGTTCCCTGCTTTATCAAAAATTAATAAAGCGCATGCTATTACAAAATTACACACGATGTTTTAATGCTATTATTATTAGCACGTTATTATTTTCACTTTGTGGATCTAATTAAAGCTCGTACATATTGTTATTTAGCCGGCGTTTAATAAATTGAGGGAAACTTTGCTCGGCGTAGAAAATGTATACGTGAAATAAATATCTTTAATTATAAATAATACGTATGTAATATCTCGATAATTACTGAACGCCGATAATTCGAAAGCTGGCGGCGCTTTTCGCGTGCCGGCGATATTAAGTATGAAAATTTATCGGCCCGTTCGGCAAACCTGTAGTAACATTTTTCTCCCGCGTCCTGACTTCGACGTACAAATCCACGCCTCGAATTCGCGTGACTTCGTCGATAAACCGCGGGAATCCCTTCAAGAACTTTGAAAACGACATCAATTCGTCTCACGTGTTAGTTCGCAGCGCGCGTATCCCCTTTTCGAAATAAAAGGGACCTTGAATACCGTTCGCGTCCATCCGCGATGCTTTCAGAGATAACAAACGTTTCACTCAACGGAAAGATTAGTATCGCGTTAATCGACGACGGGACTATTGCTAAAATTATTTCGCTAAAACGCAGACGATTGGTCTAAATTTCACTCGAAAGAATGAGTTACTTTAAGGGGATGCTGGAGTGATTCCGCACTTTTGCCACCGTTTGCTCCTCGAACTGTCAATTCGTGAAAACATTTTTTTAAGGAAAAGCTTGCATTTCACAATTTTGATGCACAATGTCTACCCATTCACATTCTCCTTTTCTAAAACTGATACTTTTATTTCGAACATTCCGAATCATTGAGAAAAGCAAAAAGTACGAAAGTAGAGCAAAAAATGCCACCTTCGGGAACTGCAAATGGTTTTACGGGTTCGAGCACTTAGCCCGCAGGAGAGCCTCCATTTTTGCGTTCAAGCCCTTATCCTTGAAACCTAACTTAACCCTAGCCCAACTCGTTTCAACGTCCGCGCCGAATGATCAAGGCGGGGGACGGGCACTCGTTGCTCGTTCCCTTCGATCGGCACTTTCGTTCGCGGCGTATCGTGTTTCGTACTGGATTTCGAGTCGTCGCGTCGCAAGGATACCGATGTATCGAGTGCACGTAAAATGTGTACGGTTTCACGGTGACAACGACAGAGAAACGCCAGGCCACGGCGATGTTCTCACGACACGCGTATGTACGGTCCCCGATCGGGCCGATTGCGATCTCTCGGTTTCTTTTCGGCGTGCCGCGGGGATTTCCGCGTGCCATTAATCTCGCGGGTTAATGTTAATGCGAAAATGTTGAGTCGGCCGCGAGTTCCCAGCGGTTCCCCGACCGTCGGGGAACGCGCTAATAAATGTTCCCCGGCTAAGCGCACTGTCCACGCGTGCACAAATGCGAGTATGAATTACGCCAGTGACAATAATAATAATATTAATGGTACTAAAAGTCACCGTTTCCTGTGAGAATTCGCGACGCGTCCCGCGCTCGCGTTCGCAACGGCAATTGCGTTTCGCAATTTCGCTTGCGTCTCTTTAGCCTCGAAACTCCAGGCGTAACGTCAGGCCGAATGACTGGGCGGGGGGAGGAGATTATCGCTCGCGTTGAACGCATTAAACCAATCATTCGCCTATCTTTCGTAGAGCGTAAATGACGCTGCGCGCCCGACGCACTCGGGAAGATGTCACTTGCAGCCTCTCGCGGGCGAGATAATCTCTCCTGACTTTTCGTCCCGGCTGGCGCATCTCCCGGCTGTAATAGCCAACGATACGTTTACTCCGACGCAAACACCTCCCGCGAAGCTATTCAAGTGACTTATCTGGCTAATATTTGAGACCCGTCGCCATCAGCGGCGCGCGGAGATCCCTCGCGAGATGACACGACCTCCGCATTTATCTGTCACTCGGCCGCGGCCCGCCAGACAATCGAGCGTTGAAAGTCCCCGGCGTTCGGAGTTGCCTCTAATATGTCGAGAGAAAGAGAGCGAGGGCTTTCTGTTGTCGGCTTTCGGCGACAGTGCGCTTTAAAGTGTACACACGGACGTGGTGGATGACGCGAGGGAGAGAGCGAAGAGCCGGACGTCTCCTCTCCGCAGCATCGCTTCGGGGGGAGGATAAACGACCTGGCGCGCAAGATCGAGATTATACCGACAGCGAGACCTCGACATTTGTACAGCTTCGATTTAACGGAGGAGCGCGCTCCTCCTTTTTTCCCACCGACCGAGTGTATTGTAATGCCGGATATTCTCGACTGCGTGCAGCGGAATGCAAATAACTGCGCAGAAAATTCGATTCCGGCGTAACACCGGGAAAAGGAAACGAAGACGTTTAAAGCCGGGACTAATAGAGGAGAGTCCCCTATCACGAGGGTTTCGCCTAAGTTGCTAGGCGTCATCCGTTGGTTTGGCCATGAATATACAGGGTGAGTCTTTCCATATCCGACAAAATTTTTGAGAAGGTAGAACGGATCGAGATGAACGGAAAAGTCCTGTACCATTTTGCAATTTTCGTAACAGTTAACGAGTAATTAATTATTAAAATTCGTTGTCTTAGGCCGGCCTAGCGCCCAATTCGAGCGCGTGGCAAGATGTGACCCGCCCGGCGATCGATATTGCTATGCGCACATCTCGCCACGCGCTCGAATTGGGCGGTAGACCGGCCTAAGACAACGATTTTTAATAATTAATTACTCGTTAACTATTACGAAAATTGCAAAATGGTACAGGACTTTTCCGTTCATCTCGATCCGTTCTACCTTCTCAAAAATTTTGTCGGATATGGAAAGACTCGCCCTGTATTGTCCTTGGAGTAAAATCTGTTTGGTGGAACATTCGTTGTTAGATCGCGCGTGTGACTGTTGCAAAAATGATACGCGAAATTGGATGCTGAAACCCGCTGTCTTTTGTTAGGAGCCTATCTCGTAATAGGGGACTCTCTGTCGGCCATCGCTCAAAAACAATTTAAAACGGACGTTGATGGAGAATCGGAGCTTCCATTGATGCCACTGGCATTTGTATTGCACTTAAAATAATGATCAATAAATTCTCTCGCTTATATTTTTCATTTCATTTGAAAATTAAAGACGAGCGAGAGCGTCAGGGCTCAAAAGCGTTCGCTTTCACGTCTAAATATTCGCACGAGGAATACCGCGAGTAAGAATAAAATAATAAAAGGACAAATCTGGAATTGGAATGAAAGCGAGTCTCCTGACAGCGGCTAACGGAGATAAACCCGGTGTATCATTCTTTGTTAGACCGAAAATTGCAAGCGGAGATCTTCCATTTCCCGAGCAAATGAAGCCTGGTGGGGGATTACACGAGCTACGGGCAAAACCTCAACGTCCATATCAACGTCCGGGTCCCAGCTATATGCGCGCGGCCGTTCCCGCTGTCGCCGTTTGTTCGCGAAAGAAATTCAGGCTACATGTCTGCTCCGCTTCGTGCTCGTGCTACGAAGTCTCCTCTCTTTAAAGCGATCGGGCCGCGAGCACGTTTCGCGAGCACACCGGGGCCGAAGGATACTACACCTCGGGTATACCGTTTCTCACGGCGTGCTATCGGCGTGCTTTTACAGAGCAGATGTGTACGCGCGCGGCGTTTATCGGGGCCAACAATAAACTGTACAATTTCCACCGTCGCGACGGTACGACGCCCGGGACATGACAGTCCGCTGGAGAGCGAAATATCGTGTTGCCGCGTTTAAATGAGGGTGTCGATTCTATCGCGGGACACGACGCGACATGACGCGACGGGACAAAGTGCTACAGCGGTTTAATGCTACGAGATTATCGCCAATATCTCGCTGAAACACGACAGCGTACGGTTAAATTATTATTTCGGCGCGAAATTGTGCGTTTCACGGAGGTGCTCGTATTGATCAGATAACAGATTAACAGAATAGCGTTGATTGCATTCTCGATCAACGGGAAATTTCGCCCTAGATTTATCGCGTGAATCCGCGGAAATCTCGGTAACTCTCCTTACTTTGGAAAAAAGAATTGTCGCGAGTTAATTGTCGCTGCAACGATACGAATTTACGGGAAAGTTACAGAATCGGGTATGCACGCAACCTATGTACGATACATTCCGGTGTAGGTACAATAATATATGGGACGTTATTGTCCCAGCAGTATTACATTTCGCTGGGACATTAGTACCGAAAAGGTCAATTGATGACTCCGGTGGCCCAGAAAGGTCGAACGAGCACAGCGCACGGTGACATATTCAGCATAAAATGTTTTCCCAAACTCGCGGTGTGTAGTTTCAATAGTAATTATGCAATGGGAAACATTTTGTAATCAGAACTGCATCGTTATTATCGTCATTCTCTCCACTGTGCGGTTACAGGCAGGGTCGTTTATGACGTAAGATGCGCAGACAATCATCGCTCTCACGCATTGCTGCTAACCTATGCTACGTGTCGCTGAAACACGTGAGAATGATCACGCGTGAAGCGGTCGTGAATAAAGAAGCCTCTATACTTTTCTTCACGTGAAACATCTTGGCGAGACCAGACCATTTTCCAGAAAGTTTAGCTAGACAAACGCATTCGATCTCTATAAGATCCTCTTTAGGAAATTAAGTAGATTCTATTATTATATGTAATTAGGTAAGTGAATGGTTAGAGAAAATGAGAGAGAGAGAGAGAGAGAAAGAAATTAATTCAATTTCATTATATGTATAATGTATCTTTTCTACGTAATAATAATAAAGATAGTTTAGATTATTTAGATATAAAGCAAGACGTAGGTAGCCCAATAATTTAAAATTTAATATGTGAACTATTAATTATGTGGAAAACGGTATATGAATTCACCCTTTAGATGTGATCATCCTGCTCGAACCTAAAAATTTGGCGTTCTCGGTTCTTATTTAATAAAGATTATTTATTTCTTAAAAAAATCGCTAATGCTATTATCAGCTGTGTATAATTACAACTGTGCAATTTGTTGTAATTACTCCATTGTTTAATTCGAGATTATGGTACAGCATTATTATGAATTTATTAAAAAGTCTACACTTTAAATAACGTAGTTGAGCGTCTCACGCTCGTCTACAATGAAACTTTGGAACGAGAAACAGGACCAACGACTTTCATGAACCAATAACTTCCTCGTAGGGCAGTAACGTCTCTCAGCAGTAATTCAAGATCGCCACCGCCCACGCGTCTGTTACGCATCAGCATCGAAGTACGGCCGAATGCATAATTCTGTCGGGCGATAACCAGCCGGATATAATCGGATTATATTCTCTTTTCGATTCAGCCCAGTTTCGACCGCAGTTTATCCCGCAACAGCGACGCGCAAATATTTATACGGTATTATATCGCTCTTTGCACTTTGCGTCATAACACGTGCAATCGGGTGACATATATATCGGGCGTTTTTGTTGGATATAAGAAATCGATATGAGATTCATCGGAGACATTTGAACCGGCATAACTCGATAAGAAACACGTTAATATGCGCGGCTGAGCTTATGAACTTTATATCGAGAACGATATGTGATATTGTTCTCAAATATCAATGTACAAGTTCATATAAAAACCAAATGGAATAGAGAATTGTCGAGTGGAAATAACGGTTAAAGTCTTTCTACAGCTCGTCGGTTGAAATTTTCTTCTCTTCGAAATCTCTCGTTCGTTTTAGAAATGCAGATAAAATTGAAAATTGACACTCAACACGAACGGAATCCATTATTTTAGGTATTGCGCGCTTTAATCGCTGCCGACCGGCCTGGATTTGCAACTTTCTATGATATAGAATGTGTTAGATATGTAAAATATTAACAATAATTATCGAGATATTTCATTGTCGGCGTCTGAGATATACTTGTTTCTTTTTACTTAAATTCATGATAAATGATATAAATATTTTGGAGACGCAGAAAACTGCGCGTGCAAAAATTAACTGTAAAACACGGTACAGCTAGAAATCCCTAGATACACCCCGAGGTTCTCATCCCGCAAATTCTGAAAGCACCCCTTCATTCGCAGCGCAACTCACTCTCGCGTACATACACCAGCGGCAACTGCGCGCGAAACAGCACTTGGAAAAATCCTAATTTCACACAAACTTATCCACAAACGCACTAATTCCGCGTCGTCAGCGGGACTTGACGCAGTGAAATAAAAGCGGGGAAATCTTTCGAGCGGTCACGCGCAGTTTCGTGCGAATTAAAAGATTGCTCCGCTCATCGGGTCCCGAGGAAATCATCCCCCGGATCTCTCCTCGCCATCCGCATCTCCCTATCCGTATTTCTCACGCGCGCTTGGCGTACGTGCGCTCACACGTGTGCACGTACGCCGACTGGCCGCTGTTGTGCGCACACGGCGGAGTCGCGGCACTCACGATCCACGCTCACGAGTCACCGGGAGACGACGTGCGTCGCATGTTCCGCTCGCCGTGAGCACCTCTCGGCGTGCTCTTCGTCTCGGCCGTGTCTTACCGACGTCGTAAGGCCGCTCGCCAAGAGAGTGGGGACCGACCGCGGAGACCGCAAAGGGGATTTCTGCCGCAGGCTGCAACGGCGCTACCCCCGCTTGCGTAACCGATGCCTCGTGATATGCAAGGATACGGCGACCCCGAGAAGGGAGGGTCACCTATTTCCTGTTGGCTCTCGCGAGTGAAAAAAAGCTGTCGCGCAATAGCGATATCGGGACACGAGAAGCGGAGCGTTCAACTCTTTTTCCAATCTCGGACATTCCCCGTTATTCGCGAGTCCGCGCGAGCGGTGCGATCGATCGGACGCAATCGGCTCATGTAAATTTATCTCGCGGACAGATGGACATGTATGTTTTGACGAATGAAATAAATTCAATGCCGCTGGAGATGATATTTGATGGAGACATCGCGAATGTAAGGAAATTGCTTATATTTTAAACAGGAGAAAGGACAGGAGCTATCTCCTTCTCGTTTTCGCGAAACTTCAGAGACGACGAGGATATATTTCTTACGTTTTATAGAAACGAACTAGTTTTGCGCGAAAACAACTGGGTGGTTCTATAAATAATGCTCACTGTGGCTGGCTGTCGCATGATTCACCGAACACATCCGGCATGACGGCTATAGATCATATTCGATTAATTTTCCTCCGACGGGCCGACCGTAGACACGCAAGCAAACTGGCATATGGCCAATTAAATAATGAATCTTTAAAAAATTGGACTAGTTTCTTGCAAAAATAATCATTTGCCGAAACGCTGCGTAAATATACGTCAATTAGAATTTTGAAAAAATTGAAGCAACAATTACTAAATGAAATTAAGAACTGTCTGACAGGCTTATCACAGCAATTTACCTTATCAGTGAGCCCAGGGCTCTATATTACCCTACATGTTAAGGTTGTAATTACGATAATAATTGTCCGCATGCGTCACGCACATAATGTTTAATTGTCGGCCGTGGGATCATAGGCCGTCGCAAACGCATCAGGAAAGTTTGCTGCGGCAATGGCGACGAAGGCCGCGCGTTTACGTTTGCGTATTCAATAGCAACTTTCGACGCGGTTGCACCGAGACAAATTGCAGCAGCGACGAGAGCGAGAACGCTTCTTCATTTAACATTAAGTAGTATTACTATTTCAGTAATCTTTCAAGTTTACGAAGGCAGATCAAGTTACACCGTGAACTTGAAACCGACGATATCTGCGGTCGGAAATAATCCGATCAGATACAGTCTATTTTTGCATTTGGATCAATGCTGCTTTCATCCTTTGGTGCAAAGTATCTTTGGTGGTTTATATTTAACATTCCGTCATGCATTAAGCGTAAGACTTATTTTGGTACAGTGATGGACAGTTGCGACACTGTTTTTCTTTAATGAGTTTAGGAACTCGAGAAACAGATCGAAAACGCTCAAAGTGGTTTTGGAATGGTCATCCATACA